>NC_064422.1:472500-772500 GCF_023375975.1 Astyanax mexicanus | reverse complement strand
AAGAGAAATAGGCCTCTGTGTGACACCATATTTATCCCCCAGAGAAACAGGAAGTGATTAATTACTAATTAAAGGTTCCTAGATACTTTGATCCACTTTATAAACTACAGTAGAAATTACATAAATGATTTAAAAACATTTGTTTCCATGTTATGGGTGCCAATAATTGTGGAGCAAGTCATTTTATGAAAAATATTTATTTCTTAGTCAGGCTTTATTTATTTAACTATTTATTTTAATCACTTGAGTTGAAGGTTGCTTTTCTAAACAACAACAAAAAAATCAGAGTGAAATTTTGCTTCTGCAATAAAAATCACATTTATTTTAAGGCTTTTAACACATTTAAACTAAGGGTGCCAACAATTATGGAGGGCATTGTTTGTTTAAAACAGCAACTTTTGAGGAGAATCTTAATCCATAATGTTGCATGAAATTTAACATAAGCAAGTTTTAATTGGTCCATTAATCATATACTAATTAATGAATGAAAAAATAACAAAAAATAAATGAAATAATAGCTGTACACTTACAACACAATTCAGACAAACACTAATGATAAATTAAATGTAACAAATCGTTTAAACTGTAATTTTTAAATACTGTATTGTTTTTTGTATATTTTCCGCACATTAATTCAGTCAACTAACATGCCAAAAATGATGAGAGCGCAGTATATGAATTGATCGTTAAGTGTTACCAAGTTCCTGTCCAATGATATTTGGCATGTTATTGTCATATATATTCAAAGTATGTATATATATATATATATACATCAAGAATACATTTAAGTTGATATCCAGCTTCTATCATTGATGAATATTGATTCACACCTTATTAAACATCAAATTTTCCAATTTCTACATACACACTACTATCATACATGCAGCCCATCTCCCGCCCTCTGCTATTTACTTATTAATCGATATGCCGGTGCTCAGAGGTCGACGGTGTCTTCATGTATAATACACAACTGCATTACTGAGAGATGTGCTGTAATAATGTTAACTAAGACCTGTCAATCAAACCGGTGTAAAATCAGCCAACTCTCTTCTCAAGTGTTTGGCTTTCAATCAGCCTGTTCTGCTTCATCAGTCCACATGCTCCAATATTAATGATCACAGTAATGGATCGGAGGACATGGACTTCAGATCATTCCACAGGAAATCCCACCCGTATCTGCTGCTGATTGGGTGGAGGGGTGGTAGAGGGGTTTCGATTGGTTAATCCGGACTGTAGAGCAGGTGTGGCTGGGGTGTAGCTCTCACTCACACTGGAGATAATATGATCTGGTCATGTGAGGATGGGAAATTCAGTACATGTTTTGCTAAAGACCACTGTCACACAAACAAACATCTCCATTTTTTACATTTTTGACATAATGTGTTTTCATTCAATGTTTTTTTTTCTACACTATAAATGAATACTGAAGTCAGACTATGAAGAAATTCATAAGAAATTATGTAGTAACTTAAACGTGTTAAACAAACCAAAACACTCCGGAAGCATTTAGGTGCTCTTATCTGGGGTGCTGTTAACTTTCTGAGGCTTGTGGTCTTCCTTTCTTGGGGAGGTCCTGATGAGAGCCATTTTCATCATAAATTTTTGATGGTCTTCATTTTTTAAAGTATTTTTTTTTCTTTACTACAATCAATTAAAATGTAATCAGATTAATCACAACAATATTGTGTGTGGTTAATTTGCTTTTACTGTAAACTTTAAATAGTGGATATTTACATGTAAATAAAATGATAGATGTAAAATTCACAATATTTGCTGACAAATAAGCACAAATAAATTTACCAGAAAGAGAGAGAGAGAGGGGAAGGAGTATAATAACCACTAGAGGGTAGTAGAGCACTGTTTTACTAGCTTTTTCTAACTCACGATTGAAAATGGCAAAATCTGTACAATCAGAATAATAAACAAAGTAAATGAGATTATTTTTTTAAGTAAAAAAATTAATAAATTGAAAATGCGTGATGAGTGTTTTAGATAATTATTATATAAACAATATAAACAGTCATCCTTTATAATATGGCAATCAATAAAGTATTTTTTCTTCTCCAGAAAAAAAAAACAGAAATATGAATGTAATATCACATGCTTTCAGCTATTTGTACCTAATTTATATTTATACACAATGACACAATGGTTTATGGTGAGACAAGGTTTAATATAATCAATCTTGTTATGAATACAATTGTATCATTCTTAATATATGGTTATAATTTAAATATTAAGGTATAATTCTATAAATACTCTTTGAATCATGATCAGAGATTCATTAGTTCAGTCTGTTCAGATTTGACTCTCTGCACTTTAAACCCACAGTTTATTTGAGCTCAAAAACATTAAGTGTGTCATACATAACACTGGATATTCCCAAACATTACTCAGTTACTTTCAGGTATGTGAACACGTGTTTACACATTTAAATATGATCTTTTAGTTGAGTCAACTTATACAACAATAATTGAGTTTGGTCTCTTGCAATTGGCTGCTGTCAGTATCTGTTTGTGTATTGGATGTGAACCGTCAGTCTGTAGTCTTTTCCTCTAGTTGTAGATTGGTATAATGGTTAACTGTCTGGCTTCAATGTTTTAGACTGTAAAACCATGCTGAGCTTCTAACGATGCTCTGGTTGTGTGCTATATTGTTCACTCTATAGTATTTTATATGTTCTATGAGTATTTCGTAGAAAGCATTTGATACAACAACAAAATATATTAAATTAACTTAGAATTTAATTTTAAGTTTGATTAATGTATTTTTAAGTTAACATTTTAAGGCTACTGATTTCCTCAAAGAATTGAAGTAAACTCATCTTCTCGAGGCTTACAGTGCACTGCTCACAGGTCTGGAGTGATGCTACAGGATGGATGATATATTTTTACCAGAGTAAACACAGCTGCAAGAAGTCTGAAGCTCCATCAGGCCAAAATACAGTCAGAGGCAGCGTCCTGAGAACCTGCTCTCTCTATACTGCAGTAAAAACTGAGGCAAGAACAGCACTGTTTCACTGCTCTAACCAGAACTACTCAGACTGAGGGACTGTTCTCCCAATTAAATCCTAATTAAAGTTGATTATACATTGCAAAAAATAGACAAAATATACGTGTAAATTAAGATGTATATGACATTTATATGCTTATAATAACCCTCTGTTACATCTTTTTGGAGAAGCTTCAAGTTCCTGTTGATAGAGCAGTTTTTTAAAAAACATACTGCATAATGCTGCCCTAAGGCAATAAATGAAAAACACAGTTTCAGTAAGTGCATAAAAACTAAATATACCTTTACATATAATAAATGTCTCTACACCTCATGTATATATAGATGTTTCATTTTTTTAAAGGTTAATTCTATTTTTTAAATGTTAAAAAATACGTTTTTTTTTTACTTATTGCTGGCTATGTTCATCTCATGTGGCTTTCGTTCCTACAAGAATTGTTCCATCCCAGATGAATTGTCAAATCCCTTCTTACCCCAAAGTTCTATTGCACAGAGACAGAGACATGTTTGTGGTTTTATACAAAATAAAAACAGACAGAGAAACAATTAAGAGACGATGTAATGGGTTAAGCAAAAATATCTGCAATGAGGTAAGCACATTTTCCTTAGTAAGAGTTCCTAAAATAAAAAAAGTCTCAAAATGAGTGAAGTAAGACTTAAATCAGTCAAAAATCTAATTTTTCCGGCTTGAATTTGAACAACATAAGGTGATAAGGGGAATAAGATCCATTATTCATTAAATAAGCAAAATATTGCCTTGGAATTAGATCAGTTCACTTACGAGGATGGATTTATTGCAGTGTAGATTCATAATAACATGTCTAGTTATGTATTTTCTGGCCCAGCCAGCAATAAGTATAAACTAATAACAACACAACTCTCATAAGTGCTGAAATAGGAGTTATCTCTTTTAACCTTTGTTGTTATAAGATTTGAATGTTGTCTTTTTGTATTATTACACTTTTTATTTTTATTTACTAACATAGTCCCATACTTTATGTTCTACATTTCTTTTTCTTACCAAATCTGTTCTTGTGTTCTTATTTGCTTTTTAGATATTTGGGAATTAATTGTATATCATGGACTAAATTAAAATCATTTTCACAAAAAAAAAACACAACAGCATTTTTTAAGATTACAGGCAGTAGTTACAGTAGGCTTATGATGCCTTTGTTAAGTAACAGCAGTATTTCAAACAAACACATATTTACACAAATTGAATAGAAAAGTTTTTGTATTAAAAAATAGCGTCTACACTAGCTAAAAGAAAGTAATAAACATACCTGAAAACCTGAAGTCTCCCTCAAAATCATAATTAATGCAGTTGGTTCTTATGAATTCATAATGCCGTTATATAAGTAAGCTAACTAACATATTAAAATTAGGAAATTGCAAAACACAATGTTTATATAATAAAAAGAAAATAGTATTTACTTCCTGTGGCATTTTTAAAAAACTTTGAGAAATGGATTTAAAACATTTTAGGACAAATTAGGGCTTTTTTTTTGATAAATTAAGCTGAATAGAATACATTTTTATATGCTTTTTGAAAAATAATAAAAGCAATATTTTTTTTATTATTTCAAAAATACATAAACAATAAAGCAAACACGTTTATAATTTGATTATTTTCAGTTTATTAACTGTACTGGGTCTGTACTGAGATTTCTGTTTCCACAGAAAAATACTGAACTGGAACATCATTTTAAATGTTGTATTAATGTATTAATTACTAAAAATGTAACATGTTAATGGGATGTTATTACCTGTTCAAAAATAAAATATGAAAAATAATTGCACTACATTTTTTTTTATTTGTATAATAAACAGAAATTATTATTAATGTTTTTTTTTTTTATAAATAATGATATTGTGTAGTGTGTAACCATGACAAAAGCACATTTTGATCAGCTTTCTGTGTAGTGCTCTTTTTCCATTATATTATTAAAGCTGATATTATTTTATATTAGTTTATCCCTCGTTGAAACACTCTTTTTTCTGTGAGGTGACATTAATGTTATGTTCAATACTGCAGAAGAGATGGATATTCATCTTCACTCATTTCTTCTGCATATTCCGTTCCCCTACTTGCTCTAGATGTAGGTTAACCTGTGTGGTTGGACAAATGTTAAGTTGATTTTGAAAATAAGAGCTAAGAGTCAAAGTGCGCAAAAAAATTAATACTAAACTAATAAGACTAGAGTAGAGTAAATAAAGAATCATCAGAAGAACTGGAAGATGTGAAATTAGCAGGAAGTTTAGTTACACATTGATGAATACTGTTTGCCTATAGGAACAAATAAACACATTATACTGTAATAATTCCCCAAATAGTTTACAAATCCCAAAAAGATTTAATTTCACTTAATAAATTCCCAGTAATGCAAACAATCAAAAAAAAAAAAACTTTTGTAAATATTGTACTGCATGAACATATATATTAATACAGTTTCCTGAGATCTAGAACTACAGAAAAGCTTTTGCAAGAATAGTCACATTTAAAAGAACATTGCAAAAACTGGATAAAGGTTGAATTAAATCAACATACTTAAACTTAATTAAGTTTAAGTAAAAAGATTTACACTAAGTTACAGAAAAACAAAATATTAATATAATGGTATACATCAATAGAAGTATTTTGTAATCAATACAGTATTTTGTTTATTTGGTTAAGAACAAATAGCAGCACATTATTAGAAACGTTTCTTACATTTTATTCTATTAAATATTTTACTACAATTGTATGTTAATTTTGCATTTCATCTCTACATACAATAAAATGATTCAATTACACAAGAAAATGACTCCTAAATCCAATTAAAAAAAGAAAATTGCAACTTGCTCTTACAGCCCATAACTATAAGACCAGGCAGTCAATTATTATATAAAGAAAGCTATATATCTAAGGAAAGGTAGTCCAGGGGGAACAAACTATACACTGATTGTCAGTGAGGGGAAGAACATTTTGCAACAGTATGCAAATAGATTGTGCCAGGAGCCAATGGGAGATGTGTTTGGTGGGTGATGTGTTTAAGAGTTGTCCTGCCAAAAAGCGCATTCAAGCCCCAAAACTGTCAGTGGTGCACTTATTACACAAATCTAACAACTCAACTGTATTTCATCACAACAAGCCAACTGCTTTAAGTTTCTCTCATTAACACAAATGTGTTAAGAAACTTTAAATTTAAGAAACTACATCACATTAACACCGACAGGGTAGAATTAGTGAGGGACTGTACTACAAAATGAACTGATACAAGCCTGAAGCAAAGCATAGTAATCACAAGTGTTCACTTATCCTTTGCATAGAAAAATAAGTATTAATTGGTTATTAAATAATAAATAACATACTAACTGATGAATAAGCTACCATTTGACCACTCAATACCAGATAGACACAGTTTTCTTCAGTTTTGTCATTAAATCTTAAAACCAGGCCATCAAACTTCTCATCACATCTTCTGCCTGATAAAGATCCATCCCCCGGGTGAGGATCAAAGCTATCCCGGCTGTGTTGTGACATTAGCTATGGGTGTTCTCTGCTACTGAATTCCATTAGTCTCCATAGTTAACACAATCTCTTAGTTTTGAACAATGCCTTAGCTTGAGTTTCCTCTGAAGAGACAAGAGAGAGAGAGAGAGAGAGAGAGAGATTCAACCAACCCCGAGGCCCCTCTCTCTCTCTCTCTCTCTCTTTAATACTAGTAATTATCTGTAGCTGGGGGAGGTGGTAAATTGGATTAGCATGGTGAGGTTTCAGCCCAGTGATCTCTCACCGTGGTCCCGTGTGCTGACCCCTGGACTGATAAAGAAAGAGGCGTCACGTTTTTGGAGTGCAGGGGGCCCGTGGAGTTCACAGCTTCCTTATGGGACAGGAACAGTCATAACTGCCAGAGGGTGGGATTATGCCAGAAATATCCGTCCACGGTGGTTTACCTTTACCTGATATAAAACTCTTCAGGGTGATGTCATGGAAGAACTGCTTGGTTCCCTTAAGAACCTTTCAATTGATACTTTCTTATAGTAGCATTTTTGTACATGATCTTTGTGGATATGAGATTACAGTAGCCCTATTCTGGATATTGATAGAAGAATGGTCAAATTTGGTTTAATTCCAAGAAAAAAATAGTATAACACTGATATGAGGTGACTTCAGTGTAGTAACTGAAAATAGTGTGAAATAGTGGAATCCATGAGTGCTGTATTTTTTGCACTATAAGTCACATAAAATCCTTTAATTTTCCTTAAAATCGCCAGAGTGCCGTATAATCCGGAGCACTTTATGTATGCATTCTACCAGTCCGGTATTAAGAGCAGTAAAGACACTCCACTAAAGGACAGCGTTATAAAGGAGTTTCAGTTTAGTTCTCCAGCACAGGGGCTCGAGCAGCATTAGCATTAGCCGCTATTTTCCCATTCAGAAGTGAGTATTATAGGCCTGTAGTCTGCTGTTAACCCCAGCTAGCACTTCTGGAGCAGCATTAGCATTACCGCTAACTGCACTCGGTATTTCATCATTTAGAGGTGAGTATTATAGGCCTGTAGTCTGCTGCTAACCCTAGCTAGCACTGAGGTGAGTATTATTAGACTGTAGTCTGCGTGTTTGCCATGTTAAAACAAGCTACATGGGAGAACCTCTAGCTAATATCCCCCTGGCTTACCAGAACACACAGTATGCTGTCGGGCAGCATTAGCTTACTGTAAATAAATTCAGGAATCTAAGTTTACTGTAAATAAACGGAAGCGCTTTACTTACCCAAATAAACAGTTTACAGGAGAGAAATCTGTGTAGATTGACATTAACCAGCACTTGTTTGACTACAGTTTTGTTTACTTAGCTTAGCTTTAATGAACTTAGTTAGCTACCCCCCACCCCCACCACCACTATCTAGAGGCAAGACCTGCTGAATAAGAAGTTTCTTATTGTGTCTCTAAAAATGCGCCTTATAATCCAGTGAGCCATATGCATTAAAATAGACCAGAAAATAGGCGTCGCAAAGATGAATTAATGTTATAATAAAACTGGATCTCATCAGGAAAAAAAAAGTTAACAAGTTAACAACACCTCAGATAAGAGCCTCCTAAATGCTTTACACAGTATTTTGATTTAACTTGACACAAGAGGTGTACAATAAGGCTGTAATAATAACATATATCATTACATTACATTCACACATACAATATTTTATTACACTCCAACTTCCAACTTCTTGGTGTATTCATCAATTCATCATTATTCATCAATGAGTGAATATTCAGAATATAGTTACTTTTAACATGTTTACACACTTTTAAAAATACCTTGTGAACTGATCAGTTATTACTCTCAGTGTTACTAAGCTCTACTAAAGCATGAGTAGACTGATAAATCACTGTACTGATAAGTTATTTATCTCAGTGTTACTGAACACTACTAAAGCATGAGTAGACTGATAAATTACTGTGCTGATCAGTAATTTATCTCAGTGTTACTGAGCTTTACTAAAGCATGAGTAGACTGATAAATCACTGTGCTAATCAGTTATTTATCTCAGTGTTACTGAGCCTTACTAAAACATGAGTAGACTGATAAATCACTGTACTGATCAGTAATGTATCTCAGTGTTACTGAACTCTACTAAAGCATGAGTAGACTGATAAATCACTGTGCTAATCAGTTATTTATCTCAGTGTTACTGAAATCTTCTAAAGCATGAGTAGACTGATAAATCACTGTACTGATCAGTAATTTATCTCAGTGTTACTGAACTCTTCTAAAGCATGAGTAGACTGATAAATCACTGTACTGATCAGTAATGTATCTCAGTGTTACTGAACTCTACTAAAGCATGAGTAGACTGATAAATCACTGTGCTAATCAGTTATTTATCTCAGTGTTACTGAACTCTTCTAAAGCATGAGTAGACTGATAAATCACTGTACTGATCAGTAATTTATCTCAGTGTTACTGAACTCTTCTAAAGCATGAGTAGACTGATGAATCACTGTACTGATCAGTAATTTATCTCATTGTTATTGAACTCTACTAAAGCATGAGTAGACTGATAAATCACTGTACTGATCAGTAATTTATCTCAGTGTTACTGAACTCTACTAAAGCATGAGTAGACTGATGAATCACCATACTATATTATAAGTGGATGAGTAGTTAACTTCTTTCCTTGTTTATTAGAACAGCAGATTCCGTTCTGAAAGCTACGGAGGACAGTGAATTCTAAATATTGAGCCAGCGCCTGCAGAGACTGAATCAGTCATTCAGTAGAAGGAAATGAGCAGCTTTCTCTCTGCTTGTTCTTCATTTAGACGGCAGTTTGAAAGGGTCTTTAATCCCCCACTTCCTGCTGTGTTATCCACAGAGAGAGATCAAACAGTGGTGCTTCAGTCTCTGCATGGTCCAGCTCACCCTTCACCACTGAACTCCTCCCCCACCACCTCATCACTGAGCTATGTAGAGAATAATATGAAAAAAAAGGTAAAGGGGGGGGGGGGGTGTTTAAGGAGATGACACATAGAGGGGTTTGGTTAAGATTTAGAGTGGCTTGCAAAAGTATTCATACCCCTTGAACTTTTTCACATTTTGTTACCTTACAACCACAAACTTAAGTGTATATTTCTGACATTTCAACAAAAAGTAGCACAACATTCCACTGCATCTCTGACTGTGTGTTTAGGGTCATTGTCATGCTGTAAGGGTGAATCTTCTGCAGCCTCCAACAGGTTTTCTTCCAGGATTGCCCTGTATTAACCTCTATCCTTCTTCCCATCAACTCTGATCAACTTCCTTTTCTTTCAACAATGGTTTTCTTCTTGCCACTTTTCCAAAAAAAGCCCAGATTTGTGGAGTGCACAGCTGATCGTAGTCCCATCTGAGGTGTGAATTTCTGCCGCTCCTCCAGAGTGACCATACGTTTCTTGGCTGCTTCTCTCTTTGCTTGATCTGGCAGTTTGGGTGGACTACCATGACTTGGTAGGTTTGCAGTTGCAGAATAATTTTTTCAATTTTCCATTTCCACTTCTTCAAAACTTTATCTCTGACCTGTCTGGTGAGTTTCTTTGTCTTTATGATGCTGTTTGTTCACTAGTGTTCTCTACTGCTACAAACTACTGAGGCCTTCACACAACAGGTGTATTTATACTGAGACTTAATTACACACAGCTGGACTATATTGTTGTAACTAATATTAACTAAAGGAATTTCTAAAGGCAGTTGATTTCACTGGATTTTATTTATAGGTTTTCAGAGTAAAGGGGGCTGTATACTTTTGCACGCAACATTTTTCCAATTTCTATTTGATTAAATTTTTGAAAACCATGTATCATTTACCATCCACTTCATAGTTTTGTGTTACTTTGTGATGGTCTATCACTTAAAATCTCAAAAAAATGTTTGTGGTTGTAAGGTGACAAAATGTGAAAAAGTTTACAGGGTATGAATACTTTTGCAAGCCACTGTATATTCAGTTATTAGTGAGTCTTAAAAACACAGTTCTCACAGAATCAATCACCGCACCTGTACTATGCTGAAATATCTCACATTTACATGTATGACTACAACAGACTATAAAATATTATATTATAATATTATAATTTATTTTATCTGGTCTGTCCACCCCAGATATCTAAACATTTAACATTTTATGATATTGTGGGTGTTTCACACAATGTTTGCACACCCGTGTTGTTCCCAGTCAAAAATGACACCATTAAAAATGAAGTAATAATATAAACTACAATATATAGTACTATAATCTTGTACAGTATATGCAAAATGTAGTGTAATAAATTAAAATATATATATATATATAAAACTCCCGCGCCCATGGCTCCTGCCGTCTCAGCCGTTCCTGCGACCCCAGTCGCCTAAGCTGGTCCCGCAGGACACAAGTTCCTAGAACCACTTCCAGGTCCTCCAGACTAAACGTCAGAACTGTGCCAAGGCTAGCCTCAAAGTTTCATGTATCCATTTCTGTCCTTTATTAGTTTATATGTATTTGTCCCAGTTCCTCTGTCAAGTCTTGTCCAGTCCCAGTTCTCATGCCCTGTCTAGTCTCCGTTCATGTCCAGTGTCCAGTCTACTGTCCAGTCTCTGTTAGTGTCTAATGCCCAGCCCTAATTGTCCTGTTCTGTGTCCTTCCCTATTTGTTTTTCTCCCACATGTGCTTTCTTGCACATGGTTCTGTGTTTTTTCCACCCTTGTCTCTAATATTCCCACAAGTAATTTGTAACTCCACCCCCTCGTTACCTTCTCCAGATGTTTCCTGTTCCACTTCTGTGTTTATACAGGGGTTGGACAATGAAACTGAAACACCTGTCATTTTAGTGTGGGAGGTTTCATGGCTAAATTGTGTGAAGGTTCAATTATCAGGGTAAGAGCACAGTTTTGCTCAAAATATTGCAATGCACACAACATTATGGGAGACATACCAGAGTTCAAAAGAGGACAAATTGTTGGTGCACGTCTTGCTGGCGCATCTGTGACCAAGACAGCAAGTCTTTGTGATGCATCAAGAGACACTGTATCCAGGGTAATGTCAGCATACCACCAAGAAGCACCAACCACATCCATCAGGATTAACTGTGGACGCTGTAAGAGGAAGCTGTCTGAAAGGGATGTTCGGGTGCTAACCCGGATTGTATCCAAAAAACATAAAACCAAGGCTGCCCAAATCACAGCAGAATTTAATGTGCACCTCAACTCTCCTGTTTCCACCAGAACTAAAAAACTTGATTTTATTTTTTAAGAGGAAGACAGCACAAGAAGGCATTACTACAGGATGGATTTTACAAATTTAGAACACCCAATTATTTTAGTAACAACAAATGTATTTTTTGAAATCTGAATTGCTTCAGGTTAGGAATCAGTGAGAGTAATGGACTTTGCTTTTCATTTTTACACTGTATTTAAATTTATGTTTTCGATGTATGTATAGGACACATACAGGGATTATCAAAACCTGTGGTACTAGTTCGCTTTGAAAACAGTTGGTAAACACAGAGCCAAGGTTTCCTCTGCCGTGATTGGCTGCCATTTAAACACATGTAGAGTTAGATAGTCATAGGCTGTGCTCAGTTACACGTAATTTGATTTTATTGATTGTCACTGGGGCCTGGCTGAGCAGTGAGGACAGATCGCCAGGTGTAATCCCACAGTGCCGTGCTCAGATCTCGGTTATTTAGGCTCAGATTTAATATTCATTACTTTTGCAGCTTGGCTGGTTTTAAGACGCTTCCGTCCCTTTTTTAACCCCTCCCCCTGCGCCCGCCCTCACCATCCAGCAGAGATACGGGCTCCACTGGCCTGTGTCCTGCCAGGGGTACAGAGAAGAGGGCACACATGAACCCCAGTCTGTCTTCTTCATACAATTCTTATTCCCTCTCCATCATCCTGTCTCTGTCTGCTCTGTATAATCCATCCCCCGTAGGACATAATTTCTACAGTTTTGTCCTTGCAGAAAAAGGTGGGATTATGTCAGTACAATATACTAAAAAAAGTTCAATAAATGTTCACAAATCGATTGTTTTTTCAACATGTGTTTGAATGCCACTTTCCTGCACTATAGTTTATAAACCAAAACACAATAATCTGTCAATATTATCAGAATTACATATTTCTGATCAAGAGGGCCGCTTTCTGTCTTCTATACAAAACTTCAGTGACTATAATTAAAAATGTCTTTTTTACTAATACTTTTCACCAGGGGTTTTCAACCCTGGTGGTTCACACAGGTACTGGAAGCGGTCGTAGACCAATTTTTTTTTTTTTTCCCTAGTGTAAATTGTGAAAAAAAGTTACATTTTCTTCAAATATACATATAGTTCAGCAAATGTAAATTAAGAAGTTACAAATATTTAGTACATTTATTCATTTATTTAAAGTACAGTCTCTAGCAGGCTGTAACGTAGAGGAGGAGGCAGGATGCAAATGCAAGTCTTTTTTAATTTCCATATTTAAACTAACAAAGAAAAGAACACTAGGGAGTATATAAAGAAAAGGTAACTAAAACAAAACACTATGAAACAGAGGATAAACTAAAATACTGAACCAAACAAGCAAACAAAGCAAACAAAGAAACAAACTAAATAAAGCAAACCTGAGACACTGAGGACAAACAACACAGCAGGTCTGTGGCTAAACAAAACAGATGAACACAATCTGGACAGAGTAACATGACAAGTTGAGACAAAAAGCGCGACAAACTACAACGGAGCACATGGGGTATTTATACACAGGCACACACTAGGGACACCTGTGGAGGTAATGAGGGGGGCGGAGTTACAAATGAGACAGGAGGGGTTACAGATGACAAGGCGGGGCTAAGGCGGAGACATGACCAAAACACAGTAGCACATGGCTGGGAAACATGACAGGTAAACAAAACAAAAGAACAGAGGACAGGAGCAGGAAGGAACCAAAAAAGGAAAGACACTGGACAGACACAGGCTAAGGTGTAACACAGGCAGACCTAGTTATGTAGTAGATTAACAAGCTGACCCTGGTAAAGAAAGTACAGCAGTGAGAAGCTAGCACTAAGCTTCACGTGCTTTTGTAAAGAACACACAAACTGTCCTTTACTCTATGTTTTGATGATCGGACCAATAGAAATTTTCCAAATATACCCGAAATAAACAGCTACAAGTACTTGGGTGTGCACCTGAGGAACAACCTCACCTGGAGCAACAACACTTCCACTCTGGTCAGGAAGGCACATCAGCGGCTCTACTTCCTCAGGAGGCTGAGACGAGCTGGACTCGGGAGCGCAGTCCTCACCTCCTTCTACAGATGTGTGGTGGAGAGCGTTGTGTGCTCCAGCATCAATGTGTGGCATGGAAGCTGCTCTGCTGCAGACAGGAAAGCACTGCAGAGGGAGGTGAAGCTGCACACAACGTTGGGGTCACCTGCATCAGGAAGGATCCCACCCACACAGCACACGCACTTCCTGTCCCGCTCCCCTCAGGCCTGAGGCTGTGGAGCATCAAGTGCAAAACAACAAGACTGAGAAACAGCTTCATTCCGGAAGCTGTAAGACTCTTAAACTCCAGCTAAACAACACACTGCACTGACACTTTACAAGGACAATTACTCTATACAAACACTGTCACTTTAAACCGCACTGAGACACTTTATGCTCTTAATTCCCACTATCATGCTGCTTTAGCAAAACTTGCACTCTGGACTTCATGCTGCTACTACCTGCCTACTCTCCCTATTATTTTTTTGTGTATTTATCTTTATTCATTTTGTTCTATTCTATTTTATTGTGTTATTATTTTTATTTTATTTTATTTTATCTATTTTAACAACAGCTCTTGGGTGTAAACTGGATCATGAGATCAAAATTTCGTTCCACCTCATCTACCACATGTGATGCGAGTGACAATAAAATCTCCTTGAATCCTTTATACTGACTTATGTTTTAAAACTCTCTCCTGTAAAGTTCCAGTTTTAGAGATCAATGTTTTTCATTGTACAGTGACAATGTGATGATGTTGTTTACAGCAATTTTTGTCAAGTTTTCTGTCTTGATGCTCCGTAAACTTAAATCTGTACAGTTATTTTACTGTGTTAACTACACTACCTCCATTACACACACTAAAACCATTAAAAGTATAAATCTTTTCTTTAGAGAAATTACAGATGAAGCCAGAGAGCAGTGAGTACTGTTTCCCACACCTTCTAAAGACTCTTGGAAACTGGGGGAAACTGATACAGGAAGACGTCTAGCTGACCCAGATGGCAACAGCTCCTTTAGCTCAGCTTAACATTAAACTAAGTCTCAGTTTTAGCAGTGAAGAAATGAATTAGAGGTCTGAAAAGTGAAGTGCAGTAATAAAATCATTGCTGAAAAAATAATGAAAAAAAAAAACAGCCATTGTGTTTTAGAAATAAAATGTGAACTTTGTTTCTAGTTGAAGTTTATTGTATTTACCTGGCTGGGGTTGTATGGCGAGGTGTATGGTTTATCTGCTGACCCTGATTATGTATGCAACATGTAATCTGTTCCATAATAAGTATATGTCTCTATAACCTTATGGTCTTAAAATACAATCACCCTGAGATTAATTAAGACTAGCCCTTATTTAATTATGTTTATTCATTCAAACTTATATAAAAGGCTGTAAAAAATCCATTATATTTTATAGTTTATTCAAGACAGACCAGTTAAACTCCTCATTCTAAAGAGCGAAAAAAAAAACTAACTACATTACAGCTTTTACATTTACCTTTCCGTGACCTCTGCAGAGCCAAGTGTGGAGGCAAGCTTGGCCCTACACCCTTAAAAATTAAATGTGCTATAAATGGAGTTAATACAAACTGAATTTTGGGAGGAGGAACAGGTCTAGTCTGAAGCCCCTACATTCTCCCAACCTACTGTCCTCCGTCTCGTCTCTCTCTGCAAACTGCTGCGGTGTATATTTAAAAAAAATCAATCCAAAGACAATTCAGCCCATCAGTCCAGAACATTTATTTTTTTACTGGCTAACAAATTAAATAAATAAAAACACAATTATTTAATTTCCCATACATTTATAAATCGCCTAAATTGGTGAAAGCAAGAAATAAAAATAAACCGCTGTGTATACAGATGTAACCAAACTTCTGCCAACCAAAACATTGTTTTAGGCAAATACATAACTTTCTCAATCGCTGTCTCACTCTCTGTCATACACAAGCAAATATACGCAAACACACACACACACACACACGCTTTTGTACATGAGCTATGAATTTGCTGGTGAAGATGTTCTTAAGTAACTGCTTCCAGATCCAGTTACCCAAACTCACCTAATCAAACTCAGCTACCCAAACCTAAAAAGTGACCTAAAATAATCTGAAAGAACTTCAGGCCTCACTTGGAAGATTTTGTGATCCACTACCACCCCGTCACATCCCTTCCAATCAATTTTAACTCTACTTTCTACCACAATGCAGATGACAGAGTTGTACAGACTCTCTCAGTCGACATTCTTCCGGCAATGCCATTGATGAATTACCTTTGGTTCCCTGAAGAATCGAATCTGTAATATCAAACTACATAAAAAAAAAGTTTATGATACATTAAACAATAGAACATGTATAGAGATAGAGGACACTATGAAAAAGACATTTAGAGAGACACTATAGAGTATATCGTCGCTGTCCAATGAAAAACACTTATCTCCAAAACAGCAACTTTACAGGAGAGGGAAAAAACCTTGTAAACTTTCAATGAAAGTCAATGTAAAAACAGTTTATTTCAGGTAATTTTGAAGAGTTTCTATTGGTCCGTTCATCAAGAAATTTTGACACAGTGTAAAAGACAGTTTGTCTGTTCAAATTATGTACTAAACTGAAAATCGACAAAAATGGAGATAAGTGTTTTTCATAGGACAGCGACGATATGTAGTATTGGGTCACTTGTTCATTTATTGAATCTTCTGAAATCAAGGGTTTTAAAAAGTTTATTCTGCGTCTGTTTGAGTAAAGGTCTCTACTCTCCGGAATTTTTTTTTTGTAGATTTTTGACCATTGCTGTGAGATTTTTGTGTCAGGAAAAAGTGCAGCTTAAAGTAGCTAAAAGTATTTATTATATATGGTGTCCATACATGTTGGACACATATTGGGACCTTCAAAGGCTTAATGAACCTTCTAATCTTTCAAACATTGTCTTTTACCAATTGTAAGGTTCCTTACTGAACCAAAAGCTATTCTTCTACAGTATACAGAAGTAATTTATCTTTCTTCTTTTACTGCATTGAATCTATCCCTCACTGTGTTTAACTGCATTAGAATAACTCTTTCACTCGGGTGTGGGAGGCGATTTTTTTTCTCTTCCAAATGGGTAGCAATTTCCCTCCATTTAGCACCTGAGCATAATTAGCTTGAAGAGATTGCAGAGTTAGCAACATATTCACGGGACATTAACTCTCCCACGTCCTCCAGTTGCTGGGAATTAATAGGAAAGATTAAAGTTTAAAAGAGAGCAAACGCCATTGTGGCTCAGCCTGGCAGCCGGCTAAAGCAAAAAGTCTGCTTAGATTGAAAATGAGACAGCGAGAGATGAAAAGAGAGAATGAGATAGAGAGAGAAAGATCATGGAATTTCATCAGACAGGAAAAAAAAATAAGTCAGGTTTAGATGATGTAACGCCAGATAGTAAGGAGTGACGCTAGCCGAGTTAAACGTACAGACAGGTTTAATAACAGGCTGATAAACAGAGATAGCAAACAGTATAGCCAGGCAAAACTCACCAGACACAGAAATCGTATTCGAAAAACGGGTTCGTAACCAAAAAACAGTCCAACCATACATCGAATCTATAAAGGGCAAAACAAAAGACATAAACCGATAAACTGAAAAACAGGGTCGTAACTAGAAGGCAATCATAAACACTGGGAAATAACGCTCAGTACGCAACATGAGTCGACAATACCTCGTGGTGTTTGTTTACAAACGGCCGCCTTAAATAAAGGAAGCTAGATAGGTATGAACCAGAACTAACTCAGAACACAGGTGAGTCTGAGCGTCGGAGCGTAATGTGATTGGGTGAAGGTGAGCGGGTGCTATTGACGTCATTGTTCATGGAGTTTTTTGGAAATGAAGTCTGGTAGTGTGAAAGAAGAACACGGCGGCGTGACAGATGTAGGCTACCATGACTATGTTCGCCATTGGAACAAGTGGAACAAAGAGTCTAACTTGGTCCACTAACAGCGGAATCATACCAAAAAAAAGGATAAAATCTCTGTGCCACACTGACAATATGCATCACACATCTGGGAGCACAAATGCACTAGACAGTTGTGAGAGAGAAATGCAGAGCAACTACTAAGACCAGCTTTCAGCATTTTAGAATGTGCAACCTTTGAAAAGCTGTTTGGTACCATCTGCCAACTCATAAAAAATACTTACATTTAATTACATTTTTTTTTAAATAGTTTAAAAGTTAGTCCCTCTATAAAAGGATTAAGAGTAGAGTACAGAGTACAGGGAAGTATAATGAGTGTAGGGTACTTATTGTAGTATAGAAAGTGTAGGTTAGTATACTATTTATATGGATTATAGGGACTGAAGAGTAGGATAAGGAGTATAGTATAGTATAGTGAGTGGAGTATACAGTAGTATAGGGTAGTACATGTATAGTATAGTGTTCTACAGAGTAGTATATGGAGTATCGGGTAGTTTAGTGAGTATAGGGTAGTATAGGGAATATATAGTAGTGAAGTGTAGGTCAGTATACATTGTTTTTGGATAATGGGGAATAAAGACTAGGGTAAGGAGTAGTGGGTAGTAAAGAAAGTATAGAAAATATAATTGAGTAAAGTGTAGTGTAGTAAAATATAAGGACATACAGGGTGTTTAGGGAGTGCAGGTTAGTACAGGATAGTATAGGATACTTAAGGTAGTAAGGGGGTTATAGAGTTATATAGGGTAGTGTATAGAGTATATGCATGTATAGGTGCATAGGGAGTATAAGGTAGTATAATGTTTTAGAGGGTAGTATATGGAGTTTTGAGACATATATGGTGTGTAGGGAGTACAGGTTAGTGTATTGCAGTATTGGGTAGTATGGAAAGTATAAGGTTTTTAAAGTATGAGTATAGGATAGTATAGGCATGTATAGGAATTATAGGGAGTACAGGGTATTATAATGTAGTAGTATAAGGAATATAGGGACATATAGGGTATATGAGGGGTATAAAGCCGTATAGGGTAGTATAGAATAGGGTAATATAGAAAGTATAGGGTAATATAGTGTTCTACAGATTTGTAAATGGTGTATAGGGTAGTAGAGTAAGTATAGGGCAGTATAGGATATATATATATATATATATATATATATATATATATATATATATATATAGTAGTAAAGTGTAGGTTAGTATACGATGTATATGGATTGTAGGGACTAAAGAGTAGGGTATATAGGTTATAGGGTATTATAGTGAAGTATAGGGATGTATGGGGTGTATAGGGAGTACAGGTTTGTATAGGGCAGTATAGGACATCTAGGGTATTAAGGGTAGTATAGGATAAAATAGGGTAGTATAGTTAGTATAGCATAGTATACGGAGTATAGGCATGTATAGGAATTATATGGAGTAAAGGGTAGTATAATGTATTAGATTTAATATAAGGAATATAGGGACATATAGGGAGCACAGGGTAGTACAGGAAGTATAGGGTATTAAATGTGTTAGGTACAGAGCAGTATATTGTAGTAGGGGGTAATATAAGGAATATGGGAAGTATTGTGTAATATAGGGGTAGTAAAGGGAGTAGAGGGTAGTATAGGGACTATATGGTAATAAAGGGAGTATATGGTAGGATATTTAGTATACATTTTTCAGAGAGAGAAGACCATAATAAGATGTTTTATCTAATTATCACCCGGGAATCAGTTAATACACGCAGCATGCTGTGCACATGGAAGTGCAAAATTTAATTTCATAAAGGCCTAAGTGTTAAATGATCACATTCAATATAATCACAGAATTACTTACAGCTTTCCTCTCCTGATATTCTCTATTTCCTTTAAACAGTCTCCCCCTGTCAGCTTCAAAACATGCTCACGGTTTGGTTTTTACGACGCATTGGCTTCAGTAGATAATATTAGCAAAAGGGAGTTTATTTTGCACACCCGGAGTCAAGAGATCTCTTCATATTTCCGAGTCAATCTCGGGATCCATGGAGCCTAGCGTTCCGACCACACCTAGAGAATTTCCCCTATTAAAAGTTATTAAGTTGAAACATGAAGAAATTTAATCGCCCAGAACATTCCATCCCGGCAGCTGATTTGAAAACTTCAGTCCTCGCAGCTCCGGCGAATCTCTTTTCCATATTTCAGCACCTGGCATTAGCGAGCCTGTGATTCATCTGAGTGTGTTAAGCACGGTTTTATTAGATCGGAGACAAATTTTGGTGCGGATCCCATAGATCATTAAGCATGGGGTAATTTTATCCTTGTTTCTCTAATGATGGCGTAATGGAGAGTGAATTTCTTAACTAAAGAGCACGGAACGCTCTGAAGGTCGTCCTCATCTACGAGCTCCTTCAAGCGCTTCTCCTCGAGATTGGAAAAGTGGGGATTTTGGAGCTAGTCATTAATAACGGTAAAGCTCAAAGCCTATTTGCATCTCACTTCCCACCTTTCAGCGAGCCATCTCTCGCCCTTTTTCACTCTCTCTCCTTCATCCCACAGCTTTTCACTGACAACCACTGCAGATATACAGCCCTGGTGATCTGAATTTCATGCCTTTGTTAACAGTTTTATCATTTATTTATGATTAAGGAGAGAAAGAGCCATAGATAGAGCGAGAGAACATAAGCCATATATATGCCATAAGGACAATCTTTCCATTTGTGCTGTAGTTTAAAGCCTAATTGTGCTGGAGTTGTGCTGCTGAGGCCTGAAATAGCGAGTGCTTTATCCTCATCACTTTATATATTGTTCCAAGTCAATCATTTGTCAATGTGATGCATGATGGGTAGAACCCAGCTAATCAACTCTGTCTTTTTGAGGCCAACACTGCAGCTCTGTCCAGCTATAGAAGAGTATAGAAGACTGAGAGAAAGGCAGCACTCTCCTAGCACTCCACAACCATCATGATGCTGCTTTAATAAAACAAACAAAAAAATGCTGATAAAGTAAAAATACATAAATGTCCTTCAGCAGCCCTTTATAAACACAGTTATACCAAAATGAATGTAGCTCATAATTAATTAGTTAAAATTAACACATTTATATCATCACTGTTGCTAAAATAAAAAAACTCCAAAAAAAACTATAAAGACAAATTTAGAGGATAAGATAAGTAGATTTTAGATTTCATTTTGGATAGCATTTCTATTGGTCCATTCATACAGAAATTCTGAAATGTAAAAAAAAACAACTGCCTGATTCACAGTATGTCAAAAAAGAAAGCAGGGCCATTGATGATAATAGTGTGGTAATCGAGAGCCAAATCCATGTCAAGATTGAGAGGAGTGTCCGAAACCAGATTAAAAGAGAGATCTGGTGTGAATTGACCTTGGAGTGTAGTAAAACTTATTAACAAGTACAACCTTTTATTTAATACCCCACCTCCGTTTATCCAGCATTCCAAAATACAGAGCTTTAAGCAAAGAAATTCCTATTTATTTTTACACTATTAACAAACTCAAAGTAGCTCCACACTTCATTGGTAGAATTCTGAGATCCCTGATATGTAAAATGAGGCACTGAGAACTTTTTAAAAGGGCACAGGTAGTTTATAAAAAAAAGCCTAATGGCAGGATTTTCTATGGTGTCAAAGTGACAATGCATTAATGTCCTTAAGCCTAGAACACTAAGATAAAATTAGTAACATCATCCCTAACATTAAAGTATGCAGAAAAAAAAAAAATATATATATATATATATATTTAAGCAATAGAACACAAGAGGGAGTGTGTTATCACGAATAACATCATGGCTTCATCATGGCTTCGAGCACGAGCTTTTAAACAACAGTTTTTTTTTTCCAAAATGAATAAAGAAAATAAATTAAAGAACTTTAAGAAATTTAGTTTGAATATGCTTAATATGGACTGAGCCTTCCGCCAAAAAGTAGTTCCACAAAATCTGTCACAGAACTGAAACTACAAAACGGTGTATGGTTCATATAGATTAACACCACAAACGATAGCTTGAAATTAAAATTGGGAGTAAGTGAAGATGGTAAACGTTAGGACCATGAAATAACGCTAATACTCTCCTCTCCTGCTCCGTGGAGTCGACTTCAGGTGAAAGCTGCGCATTTTTTGAGCATTTCTGCTTGTTTTGCTTGTTTTGTTGGTTTTAGCTAGCCGGCTGGACTGTGGTTAGGTTAGCGTAGCTTGCTTTAGCTCAGCATTAACTTAGCTTAGCCTAGCCTAGCTGGTTAGCGTTCTGGCTGTCAGATCTACAGTATCAGTCTGTAAAAGTGATAAAGCCATTTCAAAAGTTTCAGGACTCCAGTGAACCACAGTAAGATACTTTATCCACACATTATCCACAAAAGAAACGTAGAACAATGCAGAATCTTCCCAAAATTACCCCAAGAGCGCAGCAATGACTCATCGGAGAGGTCACAAAAGTCCCCACAACAACCAAAGAACTACACGCCTCACTTGCCTCAGTTAAGGTTAAGGTTTATGACTCCTGCATAAGAAAGAGACTGGGTTAAAATAACCTGCATGGCAGAGTGTCAAGATGAAAACTACTGCTGAGCAAAAAGAAAAAATGGTGATTCGTGCTGAAAAACCCTCTAATGTGGAGGAATTACAACAATTTTGTAAAGAAGAGTTGACCAAAGGTCCTCTACAACACTGTGAAAGACTCATTGCAACTTACTGTAAATGCTTGATTGCAAGTGTAGAGGGGAAAATACTTTTTCACGCCAATATATATACTTTTATATGAGATCTGTGTTTTCTACTTGCAGATATGGGCACTGTGGTTTTCTAGGACAGACCTTGAGATCACACATGCTCTGTTTGAACCTGTGAAGTTATTAGAAGTGAGCCACTTCAGTGAGTTTCACCATCTAAATGTCAACCAGCCTAGACTGGTGCTCCAAACTAAATCACCACACTCAGTATGGCCTTAACACTACTGGTACCCATGGGTCCCCTCACTCTAAGGCAGGGGAAATCACAGGCAAAGGAGTGGGTGTTGGGGTGTGTGGGGATTGGAGGGTGTGGGGGGGGGGGGCATCTAACATAGCAAAATGTAGCTTTAATAGCCAAAGACATTTTCCTTTCCTTCTATCTCTCGCATCAAGTTTAATTGGAAAAGAGGCAGAATCCAGTTGGACGGGTCTGGGAAGAAACAGAGGGGGAAAAAGAAAGAAATAAGGCTGACAAGATGATCGATTACCTGTAAGTCTACCTGACACAGAAATTAGAGTTTTTTAATGACGGGATGCTTCTTCCCGGACATAAAATTCAAATGCTCTCGGAGCCGTCAGGCATCGCGGCGGCCTGAACGCTCCCAGCACAGCCACTCTGTCTCTGTCACCACTCAGAGGGACATGGTTATTACCGACATGCCTTTGTATTAACTGCCTTCCCTGCAAATGGAACACACACACTCACACTTACACACCTTGTCACACTTCGTCCAGGTGGCTGGAGATGCCTGGACTGGAGCTGGAGATGCTACATGCTGCTGAATGGAATAAGTTTCACGCTAGATGTCAGGGTCGTGTTCCTAAACTTTTAGACACTCAAGAAGCATCTAAAGATTCCGAAATGCATTTACTGAGTATTTTAAGTTATTAACATATTAGTTATTGTTATTATATAAACAGTTTAAATACATAATTATTAATTGTTAAGATATATCTATTTGAGATATTTTTTTTTCAATCCAATTCAAATGTCAAATTTTTTTCCCATCATAAAAAAATTAAGTGCTCTCTAAAAGGGTGTAATTGTATTATTATGTCATTATATAAGAATTGCAATACATTTCATAAAGTGGTCTTTAAAACAATAACATTATATCATGTGTGATGAGATGGGGAGGTGGGGATGAGGTGGGGAGTTGGAAATAAGTTGGGGATAAGGTGGAGAGCAGGGGATGAGGTTGGGAGCTGGGGTTGGGGCGGGGAGCTAGGGATGATTTGGGGATGAGGTGAAGATTTGGGCATGAGTCAGGATGAGGTGGGGAGTTGGAAAAGAGATGGGAAGTTGGGCATGAGGTGGAGAGTTGAGGATAAGGTGGAGAAGTGAGGATGCATTGGGAGATGGTTATGAGGTGGGGAGTGAGGAATGAGGTGATTAGTAAGGGGCAAGTTGGGCATGAGGTGGGGATTTGGAAATGAGTTGGGGATAAAGTGGGGTGTTGGGAAAGAGAGGGCTAGTTAAGGGAAAGTTGGGCATGATGTGGAGAGTTAAGGATTAGGTGGGGAATTGGGGATGCATTTGGAATTGGGGATGATGCTTCAATATCTTCACTGGACAGTAAGGATAATTTCTCCAGTTATTAGTTTGTCTTATAACAAACAAATAATGAAAGTCTATTACTTTTCATCCTTTTTAAAATTGTATTCATACATTTTTTTTTTCAATTTTTGTCATTCTACTTATTTGCTTTTATTTATTGTTACTTTCATTCTAATCTTACTTTGTTTGACTTTTCTAGACTATAGTGTAAGTATCTGTTATATAAAACGTGATTAAAGTATATTTTGGATGAATTGAGAATATTTTTTTAAATAATAAAACACAGAAAACAGAAGATATGCAGTGAGAGAGAGTAGGTGATCAGAGAAAGATAAACAGATATTTTGGTTTTGTTCTGTGTATTGTGTGTGTGTGTGGTGTGCAGTTCTGCACACAGTGTGTGAGGCAGGAAGAGACGGCCGCATGCACCAGTGCATTTAAATCTATAGAAGCGGAGGATCTGACAGTGATGAATGGAGGAGTGTAGGAAACGCTGGGTTTAATGTATCGCTTTACGTACAGTACACCTTCTCCTAAACGTCCCGACACCACCGCACAACGTCACACCTGCACAAACACACTGTTTAAAGAGAGGAATATTTCAGGTTGGTCAGTTTGTAGGAGATACAGATTTACTGTAATTCAGTGTGTTTGGTTTGGTAAACTTATCTTCAGCTTCTCACAGAACTGGATAAGCAGTTTTTCATGCAGCTAAAACAGTTAGAACAGTAACAGTGTGTGTGTGTGTGTGTGTGTGTGTGTGTGTGATGGTGTTGGGCCAAAACCACAGTACAGACTGTAGCTCTCTCTTTCTTATATTCTTTTTTCCCTTTACTTCTTTCTTTGCTTTTTTCTTTTCTTTTTTTTTTCTTTACTTATTTTCTTCATTTTTTCTTTTATTCTTTTCTTTCTTTTTTAATGAAGTTGAATTGGATTGTTCTTTCTTTATTACTTTATTATACTTTATCTTATCTTTTCGTTTCTTTCTTCTGTTTCATTTGTTATTTCATCTATTTCTTTTTTAGTTCTTGAAAGAGATTCTATTATTATTATTATTATTATTAGTAGTAGTAGTAGTAGTAGTAATACTATTATTATCTCTCACAATTACTTTTGAACAACCTTTGAATATTTTATGTATCTATCTATCACAATAAAATCAACATATTTAAAATAAAAAATATAAAGAATGTTCCACAAAAAATACACAAAGAGGATTTAACTCTAAACACATGTTCTGCTTTACACACATTTTACAATTTAAAACAGCACTTTTTAACTGAACTGAACACAGTTCACTACGTAAAACAACAAACATATTTTTATCAAAACACTGCCATTCAAAATCACACAATATCAGCTAATTATCCAATATACAGCTCTGGAGAAAAATACGAGTTTCTGTACTGAACATAAACACTTGCTTTACTTCAGCTAAGGTTACTTCTCCTCTCTATTAACTGAAATCAGTGTAAATACATGTCACACAGCCTGATATTGTGTATAACCGTTTTATCACAAAAGAACCAAAAACACATTCAATAACGGCAGGTACACTGGCGTGAAAAAGTATTTGCCCCCTACAGATTTCTTTTGCTTTTGGTCATACCTATATTTTTACAATTATCAAAGATACTTTAATATCAGACAAAGAAAAACTGAATAAATGTAAAAAAAAAAAAACTTTTTAAATGATAATTTTATTTATTAAAGGACAAAAAAAACTATTCAAACTAATCTAGCACTTTGTAAAAACGTGTTTGCCCCCTAAACCTAATAACTTGCTTGTGCCACCATTTCTGGCAAAACCTGCAATCAAACTTTACAGATAACTGCCAATAAGTCTCTGTTATAATTCAGACACGTTGGACGGTTTCTGAGCATAAACAACCTGTTTATGACTTGTTTGTGTGCTTTGGATCATTGTCCTGCTGCAGAACCCAAGTATCTGAAGTTGAGGTCACTAACAGATATCCACACATTCTCCTTCAGGATCGTCTGGTAAACAGCAGAATTGCTGGTTCCATCTGTTACAGCAAGTTGTTCAGATCCTGAAGCAGCAAAGCAGCCCCAGACCATCACACTACCACCACCATGTTTTACATTCAGTATGATGCTCTTTTTCAGAAATTATGCGTTACTTTCATGCCCGTTGATGGGGTAAATTCAAAGATTATTTACCCAAAGTCCTGGGGATCTTCAAGATGTTTTCTGGGGTAAATGTGAAAGGAGCTATTCTGTTCTTTTTCTTTCTCTTTCTTATTATTGAATTATTAACACTGACCTTAACTAAGGCAAGTGAGACCTGCAGTTCTTTAAATGTTGTTCTGGGTTATTTTGTGACCTTCTGGATGAGTTGTTCATGTTCTTTTAGAATAACTTTGGTTGGCCGGTCACTGCTGGTAAGTTTCATCAGTGTTCCATGTTTTCTCTATTTGTGAAAAATATCTCTCACTGTGGTCTGCTGGAGTCCCAAAGCTTTAGAAATGACTTTAAATCCTTTTTCAGACTGACAGATGATCAATGACTTTGTTTTCTCATCTGTTTTTGAATTTCTTCAGAAAGCAGCATACTGCGTTGATTTTTGAGCTCTTTTAGCTGCTTGATGTTGTTAGACAGGTTCTATTTAAGTGATTTCTTGGTCTGGCAGTAAGTAGGCCTGAAGTCTGATTAATCACAGTTAATGTATGGGGGGCATACACTTTTTCACAAAGGGAAAGGCTGGTTTGGATAGTTTTCTCCTTAATAAATAAATTAAAAAGCATAATTTAGTTTACTCAGTTTATCTTTGTCTGGCATGTTTGTTTGGTAATCTAAAATCTAAAATATCTAACCTTGATTAACCATAACAATTTCATCTTGTTCAAAATATGTTACTAAAAATATTTTAAAACGTCTCAAAATAAATTAAACAGTGCACTTGGAAGCTTAAAAGACAACAAAACACAGTGTTTCTCCTCGGTTAGCTCGACAGTGGCCCTTTCTCAATAGGGAGTACACAAGTTTGGATTCCTGTACTTGGCCAGTAAGTTCGACTCGCGGGTGCATACTCCTGAAGACGGGAGAAAGAGGTACGGTTATTCTGTATTTTGAACAGCTGCGTACTTGATGATGTCACCTTCTCAGGGGCACGAAAAACACATTTTTACACAGCCGCTTCCTTAAAAAATAAACCATATATCTACAATCTCGCCTAAAAATAACTTTAAACTTTATTTTATGAAACAACAATATTATTTTCAAAAAGTATAACTTACAGGTATGTGCTTCCTCCTGCGCTGATACTGCTGCGAGGTGCATTCTGGGATACAGACTGTTAGAAGTCCACACAAGACACCTTCTATACATCCTGGATAAAGTGGGAGGAGCAAGAACACATCTGGTTCTTTGTAGTGAACTTGAATAACTGGGATCTTCTGAATGGATCAGTACTTGGGCTACAACTGATGATGTTTACAGAGTCCTCAAGAACACAAGTACAGACAAGAGCTTGAGAAATGGCTTGTGTTTATCTATACTGCAGGCTGTCTGTTTTCCTTCTAAAAAACAAAAAATACAACCATGATCCTCTGCATAGCTGAACTCTGACCCCTGCCTGCACCCCCTAGTAACAACCTAGGAAATTTCACTTTATTTAAAAGTGTCAGCCCATCTCACTGCCCCACTGATCTTTTATTAAACAAAAACACAGAAAAACAAGAAATACATATTATTACTTCTTGTGACAGGACACATTTACAAAGTTTTTTTTTGTTATTTATGAGTCATTGTTCAGATCTTTTGAATAATGGAAGTAGTATTTATTTGTTATTAATAACAATATTAATTCAGATTCCTTTCTTACAAGTTTTTTCCCCATTGCTAAAACCTAATTTAAAAAACTACTTCCTCTCTCTTCCTCTACCAGCTCTACCCCTACCTCTCACTCTTCCTCCCATCTCACTCTTCCTCTACCCCTACCTCTCACTCTTCCTCTACCCCTACCTCTCATTCTTCCTCCCATCTCACTCTTCCTCCCATCTCACTCTTCCTCTACCCCTACCTCTCATTCTTCCTCCCATCTCACTCTTCCTCCCATCTCACTCTTCCTCTACCCCTACCTCTCACTCTTCCTCCCATCTCACTCTTCCTCTACCCCTACCTCTCATTCTTCCTCCCATCTCACTCTTCCTCTACCCCTACCTCTCATTCTTCCTCCCATCTCACTCTTCCTCTACCCCTACCTCTCACTCTTCCTCCCATCTCACTCTTCCTCTACCCTACCTCTCATTCTACCTTTACATTTACATCTCACTCTTCCTCCCATCTCACTCTTCCTCTACCCCTACCTCTCATTCTTCCTCCCATCTCACTCTTCCTCTACCCCTACCTCTCACTCTTCCTCCCATCTCACTCTTCCTCTACCCTACCTCTCATTCTACCTTTACATTTACATCTCACTCTTCCTCCCATCTCACTCTTCCTCTACCCCTACCTCTCACTCTTCCTCCCATCTCACTCTTCCTCTACCCCTACCTCTCACTCTTCCTCCCATCTCACTCTTCCTCTACCCCTACCTCTCATTCTTCCTCCCATCTCACTCTTCCTCCCATCTCACTCTTCCTCTACCCCTACCTCTCACTCTTCCTCCCATCTCACTCTTCCTCTACCCCTACCTCTCATTCTTCCTCCCATCTCACTCTTCCTCTACCCCTACCTCTCATTCTTCCTCCCATCTCACTCTTCCTCCCATCTCACTCTTCCTCTACCCCTACCTCTCATTCTTCCTCCCATCTCACTCTTCCTCCCATCTCACTCTTCCTCTACCCCTACCTCTCACTCTTCCTCCCATCTCACTCTTCCTCTACCCCTACCTCTCATTCTTCCTCCCATCTCACTCTTCCTCTACCCCTACCTCTCATTCTTCCTCCCATCTCACTCTTCCTCTACCCCTACCTCTCATTCTTCCTCCCATCTCACTCTTCCTCTACCCCTACCTCTCACTCTTCCTCCCATCTCACTCTTCCTCTACCCTACCTCTCATTCTACCTTTACATTTACATCTCACTCTTCCTCCCATCTCACTCTTCCTCTACCCCTACCTCTCATTCTTCCTCCCATCTCACTCTTCCTCTACCCCTACCTCTCACTCTTCCTCCCATCTCACTCTTCCTCTACCCTACCTCTCATTCTACCTTTACATTTACATCTCACTCTTCCTCCCATCTCACTCTTCCTCTACCCCTACCTCTCACTCTTCCTCCCATCTCACTCTTCCTCTACCCCTACCTCTCACTCTTCCTCCCATCTCACTCTTCCTCTACCCCTACCTCTCACTCTTCCTCCCATCTCACTCTTCCTCTACCCCTACCTCTCATTCTTCCTCCCATCTCACTCTTCCTCTACCCCTACCTCTCACTCTTCCTCCCATCTCACTCTTCCTCTACCCCTACCTCTCACTCTTCCTCCCATCTCACTCTTCCTCTACCCCTACCTCTCACTCTTCCTCCCATCTCACTCTTCCTCTACCCCTACCTCTCATTCTTCCTCCCATCTCACTCTTCCTCTACCCTACCTCTCATTCTACCTTTACATTTACATCTCACTCTTCCTCCCATCTCACTCTTCCTCTACCCCTACCTCTCATTCTACCTCCCATCTCACTCTTTCTCCCCTCTCACTCTTCCTCTACCAGCTCTACCTTTACATCTCACTCTTCCCCTGTCACTTTCTTCTCCCCTCTCACTCTTTCTCCCCCTAACACTTTTCCTTCCCTCTCACCCTTACTCCTTTCTAACTCTTCCTCTACCAGCTCTACACCTGCCTCTCACTCTACCTCCCCTCAATCGTTGTAGAGAACTGCTACTTTGTGCTGTGTGAAATTGTAAAATGTGTGTAAAGCCGTGTGTTTAGAATGTTGGAAACTTGAAGAAGAGGTTAAATCCGGTGTGTCAGTTTAAATTATTGTGCTAATCATGTAGTTTTGGAGGGTTATTATTATATTATACTTATACTTAATATATTTCTATATATTTAGGTTTATATTTTTATAATAATTATATGTATTACTTTTAATGTTTGGAGCCAATGTTATTATTTTTTTAATATTAATATTGAGAAGTTAGGGGGAAAGAAATAGGGGGAGTGGATGTGGGGGCTAGTATTGTGTTTAGGGCCCCCAAAAGCCTTCACTCTGGGCGTTTACTGCACTACAAGCCAAGGACTTTTGTAAGTCCCCTAAAAGCAAACGAGGGTTAAGCTTAAAACATTTACAGGTCTGTTCAGTTCTTCATAATCAAGCAAATTAATCAATCGTATATTATATGACGGGAGCAGCTGGCTGGTGAAACACTAAATATTAAGTAAGGCTTTTTTTAAACCACCTCACAACAAGGTTTTACACTCCTCATACCAGCGAGAACAGCTTCAGTTCTAATTAAATAAACCCGGCCTGTCAAAGGACAGATACTAATAGTCGTGTGGCAAAGCTTATATCATCGTCGTCAGCAGTTTGCAGAAGATGTTAATTCAAAAACAACAAAGTTTTATAGGCCCAGTCAGAATTAATTTATGACCTTTGGGAATAAACCCACAGTCATTAAGAAAACAGTCCTGTAACCATCAGTTATGGAACTGCAGGAGAGTGTGCCACCTTCACCACCCTGTTTTATGAAAGCAAGAGATTACAAGCCAGTTTATGAGCATGTACCAAAAAAAACTGAGTGCAGTTCATTAGGATGGTAATGCAAAATCGCTGCTGGAGTTTGGGGACATGTGTGTAAACAGGCAGCAGATAACTTACTGATACTTTACACTGATATGTTAAAAATCTTTGGTACAAGAGCAAGTATCGTGTCCCGTGACTTTTGTCATGTCCCATGGAAGCTGAAAAACAGTGCACTGATGTGTGGGACATATATGTAGAGCTTGGGACATTGAGTGTGGGCAACACATAAAAAGTTCAGGCCAGAAACCAGCGGTTACGATCATTGCCTACCACTGCACTGTCTACTGTGCGTGGTAATGCCTTCTATTACGTATATTCGGTACACAGAATGGAAAGAATGAAAGGTGCAATCCATCTGTCTCCACTATCATGCCTCGCTCCAACTCCATTAATTCACATAGCCTTGCCATGAGCAGATTGTACTGCGCTCACCCTCACTCACAAGATAACACCTCACAATTTTACAGGGGTGGGCATTCCCAATTAAGCCGCCTCAAAAGGAGCAGTAGATAAACATGAACCAGGCGTGGGCTAGGGAGGTATAAAGCCCCCTAGCGTTGATCTGGGGAACAGTGGAACTATGTTTTCAGTAATGATGGTGCTCCAATACTCCAGTGCTTTTGGAATCAGTTTGAGAGTTAGAGATGAGGTAGACTGAAAATCATCCAACTTCCACCTGCTGCTCAATGCAACCCAATCCTCACAGGAATGCTCAAAAGTAGCTCTAGTTTAAAGCCAATCTTGAAGGGAGGATACACTCTTTCTTAGATAGAGAGAAAGAGGTAGAGAAAGAGATAAAGATAAAAATAAACAGAGAGATAAAAAGAGAGCAAGAGAGAGGAAGAGATAGTTAGAGAGGGACAAAGAGAACTAGAGAGAAAAAGATAGAGATGGTAAGAGGGAGTGTTACAACCCAAGTTGGCTCGTTTTTAAAAACGGTTGCAACAAAGGGAACAGAAGGGAAGTGAGGAGACCAGACCAGAATTAGATGTTTCACAATCAGGGATTTATTTTAAAACTGCCAAACATCAACTTTAAACAATACCAAGGCCTAAGAGTCTTAAGGCCTAAGAGGAGCCAACGGTGACGGTGCCAAAGGAAAGAAAGAAACGAAACATAAACTTAATCTAAACTATTTATCCTAAACAAAAGAACAAAATAAAAACTACTACTTAAACTAACAACATAAGTACAAAAGAAGCACCCACCTGCTAACCTAATGTATCTATACACAAAGACAGCTACATAATGGAAATGTATAAGGCGCCTTAACCTTACCTGTTGGACTCCTCAAATTGGTATAAGTTTGTATGGCACAAACAGGACTGAAAGATATTCCCTAAGGAATGATTACAAGAGCAAACACTCAGAATAAAGCACATGGCAGTGATGGTGGTAGTGATGGTAGCAGGGGAACTAGAAGCACACACAGTAGGCCCCACTTCCTGTGTGAGCTCTAGCCGCCATCTTGGTGGTGACTGCAGGTTTTATAGCCCATGGCTCCTCCCATGAAGGTCAGGTGGACTGCAACCTGCAGAGAAACATGCAAAAACACACACACACAGAGAGGGAGAGCACACAGAACATATCCAGCACCCTAGGGCTAGACTTGCACGTAACAGGGAGAGAAAAAAAGGGTGTGTGAGAGGGAGAAGGAGTAAGGAGAGAGAGAGAAAGAGGGAGAGAGAGTGATATGTGGGTGTGTGTGCTGCTGTAGAATATGCTCCTTCACTACAAATCTGTTTCAGGTAAGGGGACTCTCTGAGAAATTACAAAAACAGATAACCGTACAGTTGCAAGAAAAAGTAATTTAAGCTTAAACTAATACCACACAAACAATTATATGTTTGCATGGTTTTATTGAACACATGTTAACATTCACAGTGCAGGGTGATCAAGGTATGTGAATCTTTTGGATTTAATAACTGGTTGATTCTCCTTTGGCAGAAATAACCTCAACCAAACGTTTCCTGTAGCTGCAGATCAGACCTGCAGAACGGTCAGGAGGAATTCTGGATCATTCCTCTTCACTAAACTGATTCAGTTCAGCTATAATATTATGGGATATCTGGTGTGAATCTCTCTCTTGAGGTCATGATGCTGCAGCATCTCAGTTGGGTTCAGGAGGTCAGGACTCTCCAGAAGGAGTATTTATTTATTTTCTTCTGTTGAAGTCGTTCGGTTGTTGATTTACTTCTATGTTTTGGGTCGTTGTTCTGTTGCATCATCCATCCTCTGTTGAGCTTCAGTTGGTGGACAGATGGTCTTAGTTTTCCTGCAAAATGTCTTGATTAACTTGGAAATTCATTTTTCTGTTGATGACGGCAATCCGTCCAGGCCCTGAGGCAGCAAAGCAGCAGCGAAGCATGATGCTCCCTCCACCATATGTTTCTTTCAAACAACTCAATTTTAGTTTCATTTATCTAAAGTATATTTAACCAGTACTGCTGTGGAACATCCAGGTGCTCTTTTGCAAACTTCAAACAGGCAGCATTTTTTGGGACAGCAGTGGCTTCCTCCATGGTGTCCTCCCATGAACTCCATTCTTGTATAACGTGTTCCTTATTGTAGATTTGTCAACCAAACTTTAGCATGTTCCAGAGATTTCTGTAAGTCTTTAGCTGACACTCTAGGATTCTTCCTCACCTCATTGATCATTCTGCGCTGTGCTCTTGCAGTCATCTTTACAGGACGACCACGCCCAGGGAGAGTAGCAACAGTGCTGAACTTTCTCAATTTGTAGACTGTCTGTCTTACCGTGGACACATGAAGATCAAGGCTTTAGAGATACTTCTGTAACCTATTCCAGCTTCATGCAAGTCAACAATACTTGAACGTAGGTCTTCTGAGACCTCTTTTGTGCGAGGCATTATTTACATCAAGCAATGCTTCTTAGGAACAGCAAACTCAAATCTGGTGTGTGTTTTTTATAGGGCAGGACAGCTTTTACCAACACATCCAATCTCATCACATTCTGGCTCCAATTAGCTCTTAGAAAAGACATTAGCCTAGGGGTTCACATACTTTCCCCCCCTCACTGTGAATGTTAACATGTTGTGTTCAATAAAACCATGCAAACATATGATTATTTGTGTTTTACTAGTTTAAGCAGACTGTGTTTATCTATTGTTGTGATTTAGATGAAGATCAGAACACATTTAATGACCAATTTATGCACAAAACCACGTAATCCTAAGGGGTTCATATACTTTTTCTTTCAACTGTATGTTTAAAGACTAGAATGTCTGTTTTTGCAAATGAACGCTTCATTTAAAGCTATACACATAACTGTTGCCCTTACTGAGAAACCCTTAATTGATTACTATTTTTATGAGTATATTCCTGTTTTTGTTCTTTCATTATTATAATTATTCTTGGTTCTGAGCTCTGGGCTGGGTGAAGCTGGGCTGGTTTTTGGTGGAAGCAGACAGTGCTGTTCTCAGTTTCTCTCCTACTGGAACAAAATCATTCCTGACAGGTAAATTCCTGCAGTACAGAACGCAAAGCCGTGGTCATTATGGCTAATATCACGCTCCTCAGCCAATCCCTCATCATTTTTGGGCCTCATTGGCTATTTTTCTTGATAAAATATTAAGCATTCAAACTTCATTTGCATCCTTATTTTTCAATTTGCTGGCGCTGTAGTTTAATTTATTCCATATAATTTCTTTCTGTGAGAAGGACATTAATCATTCCCCGTTTCTTTTACTGCCAAGGGACTTGACTTCCCTCCTTTCTTTAATCGATATCACAAATGCTCCTGTTTTACTGAGCATGAGAAAACATTTCAACAAAGGCTACACCCCCCCACCACCATCATGTACTGTATAGAGGGTCTTCTTCATTCTATTCTATCTCATTATATATATTTAATTTATAATACCATATGTGATGTATAATTTAATACATATTTAGTAGCAATATGTAGCAAAGACACAATACATAAAGTGTTACATTAGGGGACAGCTCGGGCATGCCCACATCTGTATATAGTGTGAGGAGTTATCTTGTGAGTGAGGCTGAACTCTGGGCAGTGTACTCATGGCAAGGCGATGTGGATTATGGTAGTTGGAGCAAGATTGGGGATTCCAATTCTGAAGCTGTGCAGACAACTGTGTAATCAAAATGCGTTATACAAGGCATTACCACCCACAGTGGACAGCGCAGTGCAGTGTGTGGTAATGATTGTGACCGGTGGCATCTGGCTAGAATTGTCCATGTGACTTAATCACATTCAATGCAAGAGACCCCACACACATATCCCACAGGTCAGTATAGTGCTCCTTAGCATCAATGTGACTTCACAAAAGTCATGGGACAGGAATTAGTATTATGTCAGTGTTTTAAATATGTATCCCCTGACGGATAAAGCGGTATTGAACGAATTAATAAATGAATGAATGAATGAATGAATGAAGGTTTTTCTTGTTCACAGTGTAGAAGCTCTGCGCCATTAAAATACCAATCCACCAAAGTCAAAGCGCACCTGGTTTATTTTTAAAGGGAATGACAAGTGACATGCTGATTGGTTTATGTCACGTTATGCCCAAAACACACCCATGATTAATTAAGAGAATTAGTACAATGTGTCTTTTGCACGTTTCGCGTTATGCAAGGTGTACTTTTCCTGACGTTTTGATAGCAAAGACACACGGCACGCAACTTACCTATAGTTTGTCAAAATAGGGCCCTAGGAGTTTAAAAGCGAACAAATTATGAAAATCTAATTTTCCAGTATTGCAGTATGAACATACTACTTTATGATAATATGACAAATTATTACAGCAGGCAATGCCTGGTAGTTCTCTGTGGATTGAAATCAAGTCATAGAAATTTATGGTAGAATAGTAAAAAAAAAAAGCAACCAGTGTAGTTTTATGTAAGCTCAACTGAATCTACGCCTTACATAAAACTAAATATGAACTCAAGCTTAAAATACTATATCTAAACTCATACTAACCTTAACCTAAACCTATATGCTTACTGGTTCATTGTTAACATTTCCACAAAAAATACTTACATTTTTATTTCTTATAAATATTATTATTTGTGACCAGAATTAAGCATATTTATGATACTTCAGAATGAAAATGAATTATTGATAGCTGAACATTCAGCAGCAAGTGTCTTCAGTCCCTTTACATAAAACAGTGAGAAGGTTGTGATCAGATGATGGTAGTGATGAAGGTTTCTTGTTTAAAGGTGTGAAGTTATTCTAAGATGATAGAATGAACAAGGAATTCTCAGACACGTTTAAAAAGCTTAATAAAAAAAAACTAAACAAAAATAACAAAATAATTCCAGGATCTAAATTATTAATGTTTAATCATTAAACATATTTTAATCACTAGCTTATAAGAATTACTCAATTTAACCATGCAGCACTGCAGATGTGGTAAAATAACACCCCTTCATTAAAGAAAACTGTATCAAATGATTTGTACAAAAAACATAGGATTTTTATTGTTACTGTGGCTATTTAAGGTTTATAATACAGTTAAACAGTAGAATCAACCTGAAAGAATCATTTCACATTTTACCAGCCACAATCCCATTATTTCTGCTGTGCACTTTTTTTCATTTGAATGTGACATTAAAATATTAATTTGAGACAAAGGATCTTTTCTGGTATTTACATCTGGATCGGACACACAGTTCAGAACCCACCAATTTTTCTTTTGAGCAAACGTTGCCCAGGTGTGTCCTCGGCGCTCGGTTTCAGATTTGGGTTTTTATCTGTGCAGACTGTGCATTTATAGTCAGAAAAAAAGATAGCTCTCTATGGTTGAAAAACAAGCAACTGTGATGCTGAGAGAAGATGAAAAATTAATCAGAACCATTGCACAAAAATGTCCATAGCCAGAACAACACTTTGAAATGTCCTGAAGAAGAGAGTTATCACTGGTGTACTAAATAACAGGTAACAAACAGGAAAGACAATCCCTTAAACAAATGTTAGTGACATCTGACATGTTACATATACCTATAAATAGTAAAATCAGAGAAACAGATTATTTTGATGTGGTCTAATATTTTTTTCCAAAGCTGTATATATTCACAATTTTCACAGAGACCTTGTTGGTATTAAAGCACTTCCCACATTTAAATAAGTGGAGATGAATTTGCAGAATATTAAATTTAATGATCCTTCAGGATCATCCTACAACTGATCCTGCAGTTCTGAACGTTTTTACATTAGTGTTAAACAATATTATGGTTCTAAATGTTCTATCATAAATGCTCTTTAAGCAGCAGAACCTTCAGTAAAGCCAGTCTGAGGAACAGCGCTATACTCGGCCATTGATACGTCCTTTCAGTGTTCATAGATTTGTGCATTTAATCTATTCAGTCTTCCCATTCATCCATTAACTTTTAACCTGAAGACTGCATTGGATTCTGCAGAGGAACTCGGCCCCCTTGAAGGCAATCTATTCATTAAGCTAATATGATCGTTTAATGAAAGTGCTATTAAGATATTCTCCAGAAAGTGTGTTGGTCAGCGCTTTTTCCTAACTTGGCCTCCTTAATTACATCATTCTTCTGCTGTCATTAAGGGTATTAAAAATTCATTAACGAGGAAAGCACTGCTGAGCAGCAGCAAATCAGACAAAAAACGTCCCTCAATGTGCTTTTAAAGGCCATCACTGTCATTAAGAGACTCTTAACGGCATCGGCTGGCATCTCATCAACCTAGTATTAATAACTCGGGAATCTGAAAAGGACAAATTGTAGTCAAAAGGCATATATTTGTGACAAAATGAGCACATTTACCAAGTGCAAGTCTGTATGACTTTTTTGTGTACTAACTTAAAAGCGTGTAGTCATCAACGTATTTACACATTTACTATAAAAATAAATAGTGCTGACACTATGATTCGAGGATCGTGAATTTGAATCCCGGTCATGCAGCTTGCCGTCAGCAGCCAAAGTCGGAGAGATCACAATTGGCCATGCTCTCTTCGGGTGGGTAGATGGTGCTCTTTCCCCACAACACTCCTTTAATATTGGTCAGCAAAGGCATCTATTAGCTGATGTTGCTGCACTTTCCTCTGAGTGTGCTGTGATGCTATCCTGTAATGCTATTTCCATGGTAGTTTAAAAAGAGGCACAGTTTGACTCCACATGTATTGGAGGAGGCATGTGCTAGTATTTACCCTCCTGGTTTTAGGACATTGCTATAAATCAGATGTGGAAAAAGTACTGAAAAATTGTAATTAAGTAAAAGTACCTTTACTTTGCTAAAATTCTACTCAAGTAAAAATACCCATCTAAAAATCTACTCGAGTAAAAGTAAAAAAGTACTCAATTTAAAATGTACTTTGAGTAAAAGTTACATAGTTACTTTTAATTATTTGATGTAAAAAAGTACAACAAATCATAAATTAAATCGTTTTTAATGAACTATTATTCCACACAATAATTTGGACCTTTCAGTCAGGCATTTTTCAGACCAGCCCATAAAACATTTTCAAGAACAAGTGGCATAGGTTTCTATCATTTCTTTTTTTCTTTACTAAAGTTAGAGAATCTGTGCCAATTTGTTTTTTTTTTAAATTCAGACAATTTATGTTTTTTCTTCAGCATTTTATTTTTTACTCAGTAATTAGGAGTTTCCCAATGTAGCAAAGTAAATTACTTGTGTCAAAATGTAAAAGTACTTTAAAAATTACAAATTACTCATAAAATCTACTCAATTACAGTAACTTGAGTAAATGTAATTCCATACTTTCCACCTCTGCTATTAATAAGGTGAATTCTAGTGAGTGGGTGGGGAAATTGGCCTTTTAAATTAAGGGAAAAAATAAAGAAATAAATTCTAGTTCTAATTCTAAGTAACTGACTGTGGCTTACCGGAATACTCAGGGTTCCTGATTGTAGTGCTGTCGGCCATATCAGTCGATAGATCGATAGATCGATAGATAGATAGATAGATAGATAGATAGATAGATAGATAGATAGATAGATAGATAGATAGATAGATACTTTATTGATCCCCGGGGGGAAATTCTTGGCATCCAGCAGCAGGTTACACAATACACAAAGTTAAAAAAGATAAAATATAAAATATAAAGATACATATTCATGGCTAGCCCTAGTAAAAAAATGGAAATCTTAGTTTACTGTCAATAAACGGAAGAGCTATACGCATTCAAATAAACAGTTTTCAGGACTGTGTTCATAACTAGTGTCGCAACATTGTGCCTTATAATCCAGCGCGCCTTATGTATGAAAATAGACGTTAGTGCATCTTAAAATCTGGTGCCTTATAGTGCAAACAATACGACAACGAGTCCATATATGAGTATAAATATGTATATATACATTAAAAATAAAATACAGAAATATATTTAGCTTTCTGACACTTTCTTTACACAATATATATATATATATATATATATATATATATATATATATTATATCACACTGTAGCTTGTATGTGAACAGTACATTTATTACACATTATTTACCAAAGGCTCGCTAAAATTGCTAACTGCTACTTAGAACAGTCATTTTCTGAAAACACATCAGTATCCAGTTAAATGGACCAAACATATTTGTAAAACACTCTTACAACAGCTTAGAACATCTGATTTTTAAGGTTTTTTTTAACATAGCTGGAACAGAGTAGTATGGAAGCCCATTTCCGCCACCTGAAGAAAAAAAAACGTCCTCAACTAAGTCATAATTATGAGATAGAAAAGTCATAATTATGAGATAAAAAAGTCATAATTATGAGATAGTAAGTCATATTTATGAGATACTAAGTCATAATTATGAGATAGAAAGTCATAATTATGAGATACTAAGTCATAATTATGAGATAGAAAGTCATAATTATGAGATAGAAAGTCATAATTATGAGATAGTAAGTCATATTTATGAGATACTAAGTCATAATTATGAGATAGAAAGTCATAATTATGAGATACTAAGTCATAATTATGAGATAGAAAGTCATAATTATGAGATGACTTTTTATCTCATAAATATGACTTACTATCCCATAATTATGACTTTTCTATCTCATAATTATGACTTAGTTGAGGACGTTTTTTTTTCTTCAGGTGGCAGAAATGGGCTTCCATAGAGTAGACTAAAACAACACCCAATACCCGGACATTTTAACCTAGGTGTATAAATGTACACTAGTATGATTTATTAACTAGATTGAAGTGATTTTGGTGCATTTCTAACAGAGAACTCACCTGAAAAACAGGTTTAAAAGCTTGATACAGAAATCATGACCTGCTTTCACAAATACCTCTCTGGTCTGAGAAGGAAATCAAGGCTAGTCACAGCTAGTTAAAGCATAGCCAGCTCTACACTGCTATCTACTGGCAGCACCAGGATATTGCAGGTGAACTTGCCTTAGAAATGCTGAAGTACATTGAAAAAAGAGTGTTACATGGCAGATTGGATTAAATAAATAAACATATTTAAATTATCTGTGCAAAGAAAAAAAAAACAAGGTAACACCATATAATACAGCACATGTTTTTAAGGGTAAGTACTGAGTACTTACTGAGTAAGTACTGTGCACTTAGAGAGTCAGGTGAGGTGTTGGTTTATTAACCATTAATATAAAACCTTGTGTTTTCTGTGTATTAATAAATACATTTTCTTTAAAATCTCAGCATTCCTGATTGTGTTATTGAAGATATAACAATATTATTTTATTTTAGTCTTAACATTAGCAACTATAACAATTTCTCAAACTCATAAAATAATTAGAATAACAATTCCCTTCATAACTGCCATGAACAAAGGGGCAAAAGTATCATATATTATTTTAGCTGAAAATTGCACCACAAGTTCTCCTGTGCTTTATTTGTACCTACATTTAAGTACGAGTAGGACCCTAAAAGTATTTTGTATATACTGATTTATAGAGAACAGTTACAGCATTAGTGTTGGTAAAGTATAAGGTAAGTTTCAGAAATGTATCTAGTTGTTAGGCCCTTGTTCCTGGTTGTAGTTTATTTATACCTACAGTTAAAGTACCTGTAGGAGCCGGTAAGTTTATTGAATGTACTGGTTCATCCAGAGAACGCAGGCTGTATTATAAAACATTACCAAAAATAATTTAATACATCTCATTACAAGAGTAATCAGATTTCTATGTGTGTAAATGTAATTGGTAATGATTTGTAATTGGATCAGCCAGGATGCATGTTAATGCCAGGTATGGACAGGCCCTAAAAATATAAAGGTCCTCCCTATTCCATGTGAAAGGGGGCGCTCTAACCTGTAGATGGAAGTAAACAGTAAAAAAAAAGAAGGGGAAGGAGCTAAGACTAAACATCATTATATTTAAATATTCAATAATATTTAATATTTTCTCAATATTAACTCAACAGCTGTGTTCTAATCTCTTTACTGCAGTTGAGGTATAGGACGGGAGCTGCTCAGTAGCCTGTTGATCACATATTTGGAAGAGGCTCACAGCACTTCATTGTGATGTCATGCATGAGTAAATGTCCCATGATGACACTGAAATAATTTTAAAGTTTAAAATTAAAAAAAAAGTCTGTGTTTTATGCCATTTAGCTGTTTTTTTTAACCCTTGCATTGCATGGTGTGCAGGGAATTGTGGGTAACTGAGAGATACAAAGGATACAGTTGTGTTGTGCTCAGTTGTGTCCTTCAAATCACACTGAACTGTATGAAGCTGCATTTCTCGGCTGTATAGGAAGGATCCTTCATTTCGGAACAGACTTCTATGATGTAGCGAACGAGAAATGCATTAAATTCTGGATGCGGCCAGCAGTTCAGAACACAGCTTTTGTGTATTGCTGTTCAAACTGACATACAGGAGAACTTTTCACTAAACTACAGTACCAGTTAAAGGTTTGAACACACCTTCTCATTCAGTGATTTTATTTATCTTTTTTTCCTATCCTGTAAATGAATACTGAAGTCATCCAGACTACACAGTAAAATCCACAGTGTTAAAATCACAGTGTAAACATGTTTTAACTGTCTGGGAGTTTTTCTAACAACCCTCAGTGATAAATAATCCACAGAGTTGATGTTATTATTCAGAGTTAAAATTCAACTCTAACAGGCTCCGCCTCTTGATTCTGGTGTGTGTGTGTGTGTGGTTAAGCTTGGTTGTGGTGGTTCCCCTGATGGAGTGTTATTCATCCTCTTGGTGTTGTTGGGTTGGCAGGTGGAGAAGGGTCTCCATCCAAGAGTTATTGTGTTATGGGAGAAGCACTGCTTTTTGGCAGTTTTTAATGGTCTCTCTTGTTCTAAATAAAGTTTAGATAGTATAAAAAGGTAATTTATTCTGTGGTTCTGTATAGCTCACATTTTATAATCTTTTATAGATACTCTGGTATATAGTTTTTTGGGTTAAAGTTAGAAAATACACAACAATAAATTCAAACCAACTTAAGTAATTAACAACTGTTGTTTTACCCTGTTGTACAACCCTACAGTGTTGAATTAACTCTAAAATATTGACACTGATAAGAGTTACATAGGGTTAATATATGATTCCATACTGTGTTGAATTAACTCTTGTGGTAGAGTTATTTTACCCCAATAGTGAGTGGGACCATATGTTATCTAGGACAGAGTTAAATTAAACTCTTACAGAGTTAATTTAACACTGTCAATTTTGCTGGGTATGAAGGAACACATAAGGAATCATGTTGTAACTTTAAAGTGTTTAACAAACCAAAATACTCTGTGAAGCATTTAGGTGCTCTTATCTGGGGAGCTGTTAACTTGTGGTTCATGACTCTAATGAACTTATCCTGTGCAACAGAGGTAACTCTTGGTCTTCCTTTTTTGGGGCAGTCCTGATGCGAGCCTGTTTTATCATAATGTTTTTGATGGTATTTGCAACTGCACTTGAGGACACTTTTAAAGTTCTTGAAATTTTTCAGATTGAAAAATATTTTTATAAAATATTATAAAAATAGTATTTTTTTTCTTTACTTAGTTAAGTAGTCACCATGATATGGATTAGAACATTACGGAAATAGGGCTGTTTACTGTATACAAACTCCACCTCTTTACAAATGTACAATTGATGCTCTCAAACACATTAAGAGAAAAGAAATTCTCTTGTCTCTCTTAACTAGTTTTGCAACAAATTGTTTGCTAAATAATTCAATATGTTTTTCTTTATAGTTTGAATGACTTTAGTGTAATCTACAATGCTGAAACTGAATTTACTGGTACTGTGAGTTAACTCAAAAAGCAAGTATAAAGCTGTTTTACACAGTAAAAGTCTCTTGAATATAAAGGTCAATTACCACATTTTACCACACTTTAAGTTCTAAATGAACCTTGGTGTCGTGGCGTCGGCTACGCTGGCGCGAGTGTTTTCAGTTATATGCTGGGTTATAGGCTTGCACCCTCCTCTAATGCTCGCATTCTTTACATCTTGTTGTACTTAACATTTGCACCCCATTTTGTCAGTCAGGGTCCAGTGGCTTCGTACAACAATTTTGCCGGAGCTCTGGGGCCTTTGTGTATTGTTCGGGCTTCTCGACTGACTGAACAGCCTGCTGAAGGTATACAGTAGAGTTTTATTGATGCCACCACGGGCCTCTCCGTCCCCCCGTCCCTTCCCTCCATCCACCACACGAGCCGCAGGTGATCCACACAGGTCAATTTATCAGAGCGCGAGCAGCAGGCCGTGAGAGGTGTCTTTACGGAGGAATAAAATAAATAAATGAAAGACTGAAAACCGAAGGGAGCCCTGAAGTCAGGAGCTTGGTCTGTACACAGTAAGCATTTATAACCGTCTTATTCAGTGATAACATCAGTGTAAATGAGGTCGCTCACACAATCTAGTGTGAAATCATTCATGTACTTTTTACACTGATCACTGTATATTACAGTTCTTCATTTGTTACCGGTTTCTGATCAGTTATTCAGATTTAATCAGATACTAAACTTAATGCACTTCAGTAAAGGGTTGCTTTCTTGGACCAGGTTTAGGCTTAGACTATATTTTCCTTTCAATAGGAAATCTCTATGCTTAAATTCAAGCTAAACATATAGATCTTAATCTAATTCTAACCTTAACATAACTTTTAAGACCTGCCAGGTCATTATTAACATTTAAAAAATGACTACACAAAATGTAATAATTATAATAGTGAGTTTTACATCAGCTTACAACAAAATGATGTTTCCATATTTGTTTAGATCTTATTTATTTTAGGTGCTGCTTACAAATATATTGCTCTGCCCCCCCCCCCCACTCTCTCTCTCTTTCTCTCTCTCTCTCTCTGTCTCACACAATCCAATGTGAAACTACCCATTCTTAACTGCATTCATCTTTTTTTTATTTTATTTTTTTAATTTACTGTACATTTATTTTTCTTCTTATTTCTTTTTCTTAATAATTTTAAGATACTTGAGTAAAGGGTTGGTTTCCCAGACCAGGTTTAATCCTAAAAAAAATCCTTTTAATAGAAAATTTCTATGCCTAAACTGAAGCTTAAATAATTGCATCTAAACCTAATTCTAACCTTAACCTAACCCCCTTTTTTCATGTTGCTTACACATATATTGCTTATGTTGCTTAAGCGCTCAGACCTATTTCGAAATATTGATACCAATTTCAATATTAATATTTATGAGTTTGTTTCTTATTGTGAAAACATGACTTTAAATATTTGATTTTGTTTTATACATCAGATCTTTTATGGAACGTAAAACATTAATTAAAGCACTGAATAGTTAAAAGGTTATCTCCAGCACTCCTACATTCTGTAAATAAGGTCAGATATGGTACTTAGGTATTAAGTATATGGCGCTTAGGAACTTCTAGAGTTAAAGTATAATTGTATTTTTTTTATTTTGTGAAACTCATTATCTGACGAGTAAGTGTTTATTTACTCTAAAATACTACGGTAATATTAAAATTAGAATTTTAGTTTATGAGATCTATGGCATTTCGTATGAAGAAGATTTTTTCATGACTGCAGTCACTCTGATTTCCTGTTAACAAACTGTTAATTAAAATATAAAAACATCATTATATCACTGTGAGCCCACAGACACTCACACAGCTGAAGTCCTGTTATTTCGAATAAGGTTTCAGAAGTAATACTTGTTTTTATTCGTTTTGTTTCTTTAAAGCAAAATCATAGCTAATTTAGTATGTACACTAAATGTTCATATACAGTCATACACAGTACAACCTGCAGTCAACTGCTTTGATTACTAGATAAAAATGTATTTATATATATATATATATATATATATATATATATATATATATATATATATATATATATATATATATATACTATATTTACTTTCAATGCAGAATCTTTATTGAAAATGCTGCATAGTGTAAGACAGGCTAAATCTTTGTCTGGGAAACAAGAGTGCTATAGCTTTTAATTCTGTCAAAAATTGTTAACTATTTTATTCGAAAATTTTAAATAAAGTAATAATACCAAAATACCATAGTTTTCATCTAAAAAAAAGAAGGCACAGTACTTTTCATAGATTCAATTTACAAATTTAACAAGTAAAAATCTGAATATACACATTTATAGTAGCAGTTAAATGTTTAGAGACACTTCCTCCTACACTGTGAATGAATACTGTAGTTATACAGACTATGAAAGAACACATAAAGAATCATGTAGTAACTTAAAAACAAAACTCAAAACAAACAAATATTTTGGGAAGCATCTATGTGGCTTTTACTTGGGGCGTTCGTGATCTTCCTTTCCTGGGGTGCTCCTAATGAGAGCCAGTTTCATCATAATATTTGTGACTGTCTTTGCGACTGCACTTGAGGATACTTTCAAAATATATAAGATTTTTCAGATTAACTGACCTGTATTTTTTTCATTACTTAATAGCACTTGCTTCTCATAATATGGACTAGAACATTATTTAAACATTCACTATTCACTGTATACCTGTAACTCTACCTCTTCACTACTTTACTTTAACTGATGCTCTCAAACACTTTATTAAGAGACAAGAAATTCAAGTAATTAACTCTTGATGAGTTCAGCACAGCTGTTAACTGAAAAGCCATTCTTTTGACTGATACTGTATATGAATAGTTTAATTTGATTTATATTCTCAAAAATATAAAGTATATAAGGATATGTATTTATCAGATTTAAGATGATTTCACTTTTTCACTACTTTAAATCATTTATTGTTGTGATATTAAGCTAAACATGTTCCTAATGCTACATTCACACAATTATTCATACATGCCATTAACATGCAGTCCACACTGGTTTAGTAGAACAGCAGTGAACCGAAAATGAAAGTAAATAAAACATAAACCCGTAATCCACCAACATCCCCTGCATCCTGCACTAATATGCCCATTAGACTGTGTCTGTAAATGAAGGCGCGGTGCTGGCGGGTGCTGATGAGAGCGGCCCTGGCGCAGTGTGGCGCAGTGTGGCGCAGTGTGGCGCGGGTGGACGGTGGCGGGAATGCTGGGTAAAAGTGAGTCTAATCGTGTTGATGTGATCCCGGCAGGAGGGCCTTTTATTCAGATGTGAATTAAAGCTGAAGACCGGACTCACACAGGGAAGATACTTAGGCCAATCTCTGACACTAACACACACTTAGCGCTAATGTCCCCCCACCCCGGGAACCGCACTGTTAAATAGCCCGAACGGCAGGACTTATTTTGGGCTGTTATTATTGTTATCCCACCACAGCGAGGGATCGCGTTGGTTAATGGGGACTGCTCAAAAGCCCAGTTTATTAAGACGATTTCTGTGGTTTTACGGGTTTAGTGTTTACAGAGACAGAGGGGGTCCGACTCCACTAGCATCTCTAAAGCAATGCACTAGTATGTGTTTAGGCCTCAAGGGGCTGTGCTTTTATTTATTTTCATTTAAACCTTAAATGCATTTTGTTACAAAACTTCGAAACTTTTCTGTTAAAACCTTATAAAGCCCTTATATATAACAACATCTATAATAGACTTTGTAAGTGTTTGTAAATGTGTGTAAGTGTAAATGTTTTTCCATTTTCAATTCAAATTTTACATTTTCAATACCTGTTTTCCATCTTGACTCAGTTATTCATTTTAAATGTGCTCTACTCTAAAGAAAACTGTGGTGGTGTTGACATATGAATGCTTCTTTGCATGATACAGTTTGAATGTGCAGTTGTGAATTACAGTACATTCACATTCAGTTTTCTAATTCCTTCAGGAGTTTGAGCCCATGCAGTGATTTCCAATGCAGAATCAGAACAGCCTGTTTTTTTATGCAGTTCCAGAACATCACCAACATACAATACTAACACTTTATTTGCCTTGTACCTTCAACAGAGAGATCTTTCCATTTTGTATATTGTGGAATATCCACAGTCTCAATTTTACAGTAAGTATGTTTTCTGATATTGATACACATTTATTAAACATAGGTTTTGTTGCAGTTAATCATTGAAACTCCTCCCATCTTTCCTTCTGAGAGACTCTCGATTTCTAAAATGCCTTTTTTATACCCAGTTATGTGAGTTAGTTGCAAAATGCTTTTTGTTTTAATTTGTAACAACTTACTCCAGCCTGTTTTTGCTCCTTATACAGTTCCAGTCAAAAGTTTGGACACACCATCTCATTCAGTGTTTTTCTTAACTTCTTTATATTATTTTCTAAATTGTAGATTGATATTAAAGACACAATAAAAACAATTAAGGAGCACATATTGAAGTATGTAAATAAAGAAAATAAATAGTGTTTGTCCTCCTTAATCCTCTGATCTAAACCTGATGAACTGAGATGGTGATTTGAGGTGATTTAATTGGGATGAGCTGGAGCTTCACAGCGTGAAGGAAAAGCAGCAACTATTGTTCAGCACCTCCAGGAACTCTTTCAAGATGCTGAGAAAACTATTCCAGGTGATTCTCCCTCATGAAGACACTGAGATTAAAATCTCACCAAGAGTCTGCAGATCTGTCCTCAACGATAAATGTGCTACTCAGAAGAATCTAAATTATAAAACATATTCTGGTTTAAGGACATCAGGACATCTTCAGCTCAAGTCTCGTCCCAATACTCTAATACTCTCACATTTTCTGATTTACACACATTTTTCCATTCAAAACGGCAATTTTTAATTGCACTGAACACAATTCTCTGCAAAACGCACAATAATCTGATATAAAGTCACGTTTCCGTATCAAAATACTGGCCTTCAAAATGATGAGATAGTTGGCCAATATATGTGTCACCTGACATACACATTTTAACCTATACATTTTCATGACTTTTCCATGCCTTCACAGCAATTTTCATGACCATACAATCTTTAAAATATCAGTACAGACATGGACAATACAAATAAAAATCCACGTCAAAACTGATTATTGTAGGCCTATATCTTTCCTTAAATTATTACTAATTATGACATATGACATTGAAATATGACATTTTACTGAATAACATGACTTTTTCTAAAATTTCTGGGTATTTTAAATTTTCCAAAACTTATCCATACCTGAAAATTGCTATGTTCAAATTACATGACTTCTCTAGGTTTTTCATGACTGTAAAAACCTTGTATATATTTATTTCTTAATTTTCTGTTGCAGTTTGCTGTTTTTTTGTGAGCAGCGTTATATATTTATTTTTCTGTTTATTTCTTCTGTAATTTTATATTTTAGTTGCTGTTTTTTGTGAGCATATATTGTCATAATATATCTTTCTTGGTCCCTCAATAAAGTAACTGCACCACAGGGTTGGCTCTGCGTTTTTACTGGAGTCACTGGTTATATAAAATCAGACAGAAAACAGCAGCTTATCAGAGTGTTTCTCCACTCTTATCAGTATGCCCTTTCAGTGTCAAAACCTGACTGATTTTACCATATAATACAATACAATTCATTAAATTATACACTCAGCCTTTAAGTATAAAACAGCTCAGTTTATTCGTTTTTTTCCCCAGTAAAACAGTAACACAAAAAACTAACAAATCAAAACAAATAATAAAAAAAGGCTTTACTACAATTTAAAACATTAAACTACGTCAAGGAAATACAATATGTGTACCTGCTGGTATAAAATCAGACAGAACACAGCAGCTTATCAGTAACAGTTATGCTTCTTTACTCTTAACAGCTATAAAACACAAAGAAATAAAAATTAGGTTCTAACTAAAATAAGCTTCAAAGTTGAGACCACATGAAGAGCAGTGCTAGTTTACTGTAGCTAAAAGTTAATGTGTTCAACCCACGTAGTAAACAATGCTAAATTAGCTAGCTGTAGCTAAAGGGCTATGAGCTAGCTATATTACAAACACATGGTCAACAGTGCAGTTAGTTAGCAGAGCTCAATATATATTAAAATTTTAGGTAAAAAAAACAAACAGTAAAGTAACAGTCAAGTAAAAGTAGTACTTAAAAGATGGAGAGTAATACTGAACCTGCCATCCCCTTTCAACCAGTTCAAACCAGACTGAACTGGATATGGAGGGTAGCTGCTGTTTTTCTAGCTTCACTATTCTCCCTCTGACCTGTAGATGGTGCTATACGCCCACAGAAACACGAGTTTAATTGTATATCCTTTTAGAACGAATTTTGGCAAATTAAGTAAAATTATTGTAATTGTACTAAAAAGTGCTTTTTTCTCTGTTACATGTGCATGTGAACAATCAGAATAATTTAAACTATTTCAGTATTATGGCAAAGTTTACTAAAGGTAGGAGTGTTTCTCATAGTAGTGTAGCTGGTTAGAGAGAAATCTGGTAATATGAATGAAGTTTGTGTTATTTGCTGTAAAATTTTGTGTAATTTTGATAATGCTATATGAAGTTTTGCTTGCATTGCTTCATTTTGCAGAATATATGAGGGCCATTCTACCGAATGGGAGCCATTTGCTTGTTGTAACTCTTCCAAATTAAACTTTTTTTTTTTCAACTCTGAATCTAATAACATATATTTAACTATTTAAAACATGCTCTGGTCAATCTCAGGCAGCTTTACTTATTTTTTTATAAGGTTATAAGGTCTGAAATTAGCAAAAACATGACAATTAGCTAAATGGTGGCTATGCTAATAGCATGAGGACACTGAGCACATTCTAGTGATTTTCCCAAAATGTGTATTTTAAAAATAAACCAATAAGATCTAAGAATTCTTTTAGGTAACAGGACTGAGTGTTGAGACTGATCTCCTCAGTCTCAGAGTTACAATAAGATCAAATATACAGAAAAACTAATAAAGGAACTTAATTTTGGTCTTCCCATGATCTTCAGAATAAACAGCTGATGTCACTTCCTGTTGTAGATGTGATTTGTAGAACGTTCCAGATGTTTCAGATAGGGTAATGTGTTACGGTAACAGGAATGAGTGAAAATGCAGGGACACAACTAAAATGTGTGTTTTAACTTAAATATTGGATTTATTTTGGATTTATTATAAAAATAAATCACACAACAATGTAAAAAAATACATCTCTGCTGTTTATAGTTAGAGAGTGGGGACAGGTAACAACTGCTATTTTTTATGTTTTAAGACATTTTTTTATGTTTTTAATTTATATCTTATTTTTGCAATTAGGTCAGTGTTTAAGACACTATGCTTAAAAAAAAAATATTTAATTTTTTTTTGTGTGCACATTTACACATGTAATTTCCAGGTGACAGAAATGGCACCGATTTGATGCAATTTGTCATGATGTGTTTCGATAGATGTGAATTGTAAAAAGTCTCAATGACAAAATTATGTTTTAGCAATTGGAAAAAAACTGTATATTATCTGTAATAGAAGGAATCACTTCATCCAAATCTCAGAAAATAAAGAGACGCACGTCAGTAAAGCCAATCCCCCCCGAACTGCATTTGTTCTGACATGAATAATACAAGCAGATCCGCGGCCGTTTTTGCATATGCATTGACGTGGGGGAGTCTCGGTGGGTATTTGTCACAAAAGGTTCATGCTTGTTATATTTGAATAGGGAGCGATGGCGGCTCAAACGTCCCCACAGGACGGCAGCCCGCGGCTCAGCTTCCTCTGAATGTGTTTAACCTATAATGTGAGAGGTAGTAAATCTTCAGTGTGTCTCATCTGCTGCGGCGGCACAGACAGCCTGCTTAAATACAGGATCATTCAAATGATTTCACAGCTCTCCCTGTCTGTGTGTGTGTGTGTGTGTGTGTGTGTGTGTGGTGTGTGTGTGTGTGTATGTGTCCCAAGTGTCCCTTTCCCAGCCTCGGGCTTCACTTCCCAGCAGAACTGGTTTGCAAGGTTTCAGCATGGCGAAGCGTCTGGGAACATATTGGCCCTGACATAAAGAATGGATATGTTAATACACTGGAGAGCGAGTGAATAAGTGAGTGAGTGTATATCGCTTCTGTCAAGAGAAAAACATGTATCTCCACTTTTGTCCATCCTTAAACAGACTATGTTAAATCTATGTAGCTGCTCTGTATAATGTGTTAATAACACACAGGTGTCAAGCAAGGAAAGACTACAAATACTTTGTTACCTTACTTAGGTAGAAATGTTGGTTATCTATACTTATACCGGAGTAATCATTTTTTCAGATGACTTTAGATTTACTTCTACTCCTTACATTTTCACACAGTTATCTGTTATACGTTTTACTCCATACATTTTAAAAATAGCCTCCTTAATCCTATTTCATAATAAAAGCCCTATCCAAATTAAATCTCTACATCCAGATAGAGTGAATTTGATTTTGATTGGATGTAGAGAAGTATAAACATGTAACATTCCCACACCCTACTGGTTTACACAGGACCCATCATAGCAGCACATTATGTCACGTCACACTCAAAAGAAAAGACATAGCAGATGTATGTATCAAAATGTAGCATAGTACTAAACTGTGTTCATATGCAATAGGCATACATTATATGCAAATAATAATAACATTTTAATATAACATTACACATTATAGTCATTATGGCTTTTAGAAAAATGTGTTTTAGTGAGGGGTGGTAATGCACTGTACGCTCCTGTGGTGTTGCCTAAGCTTTTCTCCTTAAAAGCATTTTTTCTCCTTACATTACATGTGTTGTCTTGTCCTGTCTTACCTTCTCCTGTCCTGTGTTGAATTGGGTTGTGATGTCCTGACTTCTCATGCCCTGTCCTGATAAGTTTTGTCTTTTCCTGTTTTGTCTTGACTTGTCTTGTCCTGTCTTGATATCTCTTTTCTTGCTTTGTCTTGTCCTGTCCTGACATGTCCAGTCTTGTCCTGACTTGTCTTGTCCTTTCTTAACTTTTCCTAACTTGTGTTGTTATGTCCTGACTTCTCTTCTGTCTTGAAATGTGTTGTCTTGTCCTGACATGTCTTGTGTTGTCCTGCCTTGACTTTTTCAGTCTTGTCTGGTCCTGTTTTTTTTTTTTGTCTTGTCTTGTCCTGACACGTCTTGTTCTGCCTGGATTTTCCTGTTCTGTGTTGACTTGTCTTGTAATGTCCTAACTTCTAATGTCTTGTTTTGTCTTGTCTTTTCCTGACATGTCTTGTCCTGATTTGTCCTGTCCTGTTTTGTCCTGTCTCTAGAACTCGTAACTTTATTTCTTGATCTTAATCTTATTTACAAAATCAGAGTGTGCTGTTTATATGAACAGTTAAATATTCAGATAACTGCAGAAATCTGATTATGCCTGATTTACTGAGTGCACTCTTTGTTGAATGTCAGGAAATGTCAAGAAATTGCTTCATAAAACAAGAGCGATTGGTGATTAAGGCCTAATATCCATATTTTTAATGTATGTATGTTATTGTAAGAAGTAATTGTGGAGCCCCTATATTTCTTTGTGGAGCATTCGTTGTGAAATGTTCATGCAGCGTAAAGTGCAGCTGCTCGAAAAAGGCGGACATGTCTTTAATACGACACTAACAATGTACCAGGCAGCGCAAATTGCCTAGAATCAGGTCAGTGATCGCAATGTGAAAGCACATGCTAATCTGTTCATAACAACACACTCTGTTTTAATACAAAATGTTCAGGAAGTATATATTTAAAATATTTCACACCGGCTATTAGAAATCAAAAAATGACATTGTTTTTCTTTGGGTACCTCTTTCTTTGTGCAGATTTGGACAAAAGCCAGCAGCTTCTCTATTCTGGCAAAGCCATTCTATAAGCAGCCAAGCATGGCCCCGCCTAAAAGAGGAGGAAGACATTATTCAGCGTCCGTCCTTCTGATACAGGGCGTCCCAACACGGCTGAGCAGTTATAGGAACAGAAGAACAACACAAAGACCCATTGTCATGCAGAACACAACAGTTTCTACTCAAATCTTCATGTACAGTGTACATCTAGACTAGAACATCAGTGCTAAAGGCCACTGTGAAAAACACTATGGGCCTGCCAGTTGTGCATCACACAGCTTGTTTGAGTGTCTTTGGTTTTCTTTGGTTTTGTGAGGGTGCAAAAAATACAGCTTGCGCAGCTTGAAGCTTTCAAAATGCGTCAACTAATTGTCCTAATGAATTATGGGTGTGTTTTGGGCGTAGCAGGAGATAAACCAGTGAGTGTGCCAGTTGTCATTCCCTTTAAGAGACAGGTGCGCTCTGACTTTGGCGTGTTGATACCTTAAACAGCATGGTGCTTTTGTGCCGTTCATGCTGTGAAGGATCAGCAACATTATTCATTTTTTATCCTGTTTATTGTTGATGTAAAAGCTGGATTTGTTTATTTGTGTGTCTAACTAGCAGGAATGTACATGTGACATGTGCTAAGGGGGTGCAAAGTGCATGGCTAAGATATGATTCAGCAGCTGACTGTTGACTGTTGTCAGGGTTTTAATCAGTCAGTGGCGAACCTGTATTTACCGCTGCCAAGATAGAAACACACCAGATACCTACCTGTACACACATCACTTCCAGACCACCACACTTATCAGTATAAAGGGGTTGGACAATAAAACTGAAACACCTGTCATTTTAGTGTGGGATTTTAGGTTTCATGGCTAAATTGGAGCAGCCTGGTGGCAAATCTTCATTAATTGCACATTGCTCCAGTAAGAGCAGAGTGTGAAGGTTCAATTATCAGGGTAAGAGCACAGTTCTGCTCTAAATATTACAATGCACACAACATTATGGGAGACATACCAGAGTTCAAAAGAGGACAACTTGTTGGTGCACGTCTTGCTGGCGCATCTGTGACCAAGACAGCAAGTCTTTGTGATGCATCAAGAGCCACGGTATCCAGGGTAATGTCAGCATACCACCAAGAAGAACCAACCACATCCAACAGGATTAACTGTGGACATAAGGGGAAGCTGTCTGAAAGGAATGGGCCAGGGAACTGTGTTCTCTGGAATGATGGCGCTTCTTTCACTACTTGACTTGACTCAAATTCTCTCAGGATACACAGCAAATTTCTGGAGTTCAAAAATCTGGACTTAATCAAAAATGTGCAAAAGTGTTAAATTGTGTGAGCTTCTCCAACTTAAACTACAAGTTGAGTTGAGGGGAACTCTTTGGAGTATTTTAGAGTTTATTTTAAGGTGTTCAGGAGTGTGACTGAATTGTTTAATGGGCGTGTCCTCGAGTCCTAGCTCACCATCAGTGTGTAGTCTTTCCCACTAGGGCGGCCGTCCATGGTTGTTTGCCTAGCCGACATGTAGTTGGCTATAAGAGCAAGCTACCATCTTCTGATCTGTAAAGTGTGAAAAGTGCTGGAAATGCACTGAGAACTGCAATGCAGGATTAAAGTTGGCATGCAATGAAAAATTATACACTGGCATACACTTGTTCAGTATGAAATTGTTATTGTAATCAGTAACAATGCTTTTTGTTGTCATTTTCACTCCTAAATCTTTCAGGGTTTTAAAATATTACAATGTTTTTTTTTATAATTTAATACATTATCTTGGCTAAAACTAATAGTAGTTTAATCATTTTTTTGCATTATTTGTTAACACTGTGAAAGAGTTTATGGTAAAATTAAGTCCAGCAGAGAGCTGTATTTTACTCTAGATGGGATAAAAAATTTACAACAGTTCAGATTTAACTCCCAGAAAAGAGTTACTTTAACTCTGTTATAGAGTGTATTCAGTGGTCACACATATACACTTTAAATGAGTTTATATTAACTCTCAGGGAGTTTATTCCAAAAAACAGAATTTGCTGTGTAGCAAATTCTTCAAAATCTTGCTTTCACTGAAGAAAGCCTTCCCAGGACAGTAGAGACAGTTACTCCAACAAAAGCAGGACAATCTCTTTCTGACCATTTCCTCATCTACACTCATTCTCCCAGTTGTCTGTCTGAAGACATCAGGAAATTTCTCTGAGATTCTCTGACACCTCCGTATCTCTGAATGAACTCCGGTAATGAAGCAGCTCCTGAGGATTTTAAAGGAGCGCTCAGATCTATAAACAGACAGGAGCTAAAGTGTATCTCTAGGGCAAAGACGATAGCATTACAAATTGAGCAGCTTGTAAACTGTCTCTGCATTTGATGGAATAACATTTAATGATGGTCCAGAGGGAATAGGCTCTTTCTCAGGGTTTTTGTCCCCGTTGGTAAATCCCTCAGCCCTGGGGATAAAGCACGGGTCACAAAGATGTTACCCTAGCTTACACAGTGAGAACACCAACCTACAAAGCTCTGAATCTTACATTACCAATCATTATTTATATGGACAAATAATTCTGCAGTAAGGCATAGACCTAAAAAAAATAAAAAGAAGAGATTTAGGTTGAAGGAGAAAAAAATCCCTTTAAAAACAAATAGCTGTTCTTTACATAGTGTAAACATTTTAACATAGGATGAATGGGCAAATAGAAACAGTTTAAATTCAATTCACATTTTATACATATTGTAGTGTAAGTAAAGTGAATATTTTTATAACAAGTCTCCTATTACTGCTTAATCTACAAGAGATTTTCATTGTATATGAAGAACATAAAAAATAAAAGATCAGTAATAAATATGAGTAATTGTGTGGAATGGCATCAGGAGTGCAATTTCCAAACACTAGATTAAGTTTTCTGAATCTATTTTTCACCAGATATAGCTTCAGTGTCCAGTGTTTCTTAGTCATTTAGTCAGCAACCTTACTGAAGCTCAGTGATTGCCTGTTATCCTGATCATGAGTTACTACAGAAAATATAACCCCAAATGGCAATCCTTACACCAGGCAATATTGTTTTAGTCTGTCATGTTTCTATATAAAGCCATTTTTTTTAAATAAAGAAACCTTAAAGAACATTTAAAAGAAACATTTAAATTGTGCCTCTGTGTTCTTCTATAAATGAGAATGTCAGAAAAAAATGCCCATTAAGGAACCCTTAACCCAGTTTTAAGATTTATTTTTCTTTAACATGTTAAATAGCTGTTTTATATAATGAATAAACTTGTATTTATTTCGTATCTTGTACTTGTATTTATTATGTATCTAAATTCCATGATGAATGGACCAATAGAAATACCTTAAATTTGGAATTGGATTATTTAATCTTTTTACATTGACTTCCATTGAATGAAAGTTCTATTTATTTCCTTTCTATTTTGGAGAATGGTTCAGAGCAGATATGATTCTTTAAAGACATTTTAACCCATAAGAGCTGAGATCTGAGATCCATCAACTATTTCATAACTTGTATTTGGACATTTTGTAGAAGTCATGTCTGAATTAAAATGTTAAAATGTGTTAAAACAGAGCTGTAGAACTAAAATTGCAGTTTTAAAATGAGCTAGTTTTATTTTAAGCACTAAACCAGCATTATGTACTCTAAGCACTGAGTACAATGGGCTCTTTTGGGTTACAATAAAAATGGTTCTACATAGCATAACGTAAATAGTCTAGTGTAATGCTCCACTACTGTTAGAAGAACAGTTAGTAAATTAGTCATTTAAATGTTTATATAATATAAAACATCTTAACTGATGGTAACCTTTCCACAACATACAGCTCATCCTTACAATACAGCTGAAGATATCTGCAATCTTTGTTAACTGACATGAGTTCCTCTGCTTGTTTGAGTTTTGTGAGTTTTTTTAGAATGAGTTTAAAGGACATTTGGGGGATTCAGATGGATGGATAAATAGATACATGTATACTTTATGGATTCTAAAGGAAATTAAGACATCCAGTAGCATGAAACTACAAGCGAAGGTTAGTCCAATCAAGAACACACAGAAAAAATAGATATTTAATATTACATCTCTCAGAGTAGTAGAGTATATAGTATAAACATTAAGAACAGTGTCCTTTTTTACTTCAGTATAATTGCATGTGCGTAATTGCACATGCCCGTCTCAACTACTCTTATAGTGGTGGAAATTACAAAAATATGTTAAGCAACCTTACTGACGCTCAGTGATTATTTTTTATATAATTGCATGAGCATTCATAAATATTATACTATAGAATAATTCATGTGTAATGGGACTGGTGTCAGATCTTTTACTGAACACTAAAATGCATGCAGAAACCGTGCAGACAATGTGAGCTCCTTCAGAGCCTGAGCTCCATTCGGCTAATCAGAGAGTGAGAGAGGGAATAGTTTAGGTTTAATGAAGTGGACAAACATTATATTATCATAACATTATGGATGTAATGTGTGTAATGTGTGTGGTCTCGAATAGCAATAGACGAAGTGTGTGTAACGGAAACCTCTGCCTCGTAAGAGTCCCCAATCAGCTCCATGCTTGGCTGAGGGATAAATGTGAATCTGGAGAGTTTTCTGCTTCGGGTTATCGTCGTAAAGATGCATCAATTCTGTTGTTTTTAGTTTTTCTGTTGCAGCAAATGATACACTGCCGTTCTCTGCTCACCTTCCCTGAATCAATTTACATACTCACTCCATTCCAGAGCTAATTTCATAGGTTTATTTCCTGAAATGAAGCCTCTTCATCAAACCCATTGATCCTCGGAAATCCACGGCAATATCACTGTTTGTGTAATAAATTGACTTATGATTGGGATTATAGTTTAGGGTGGTTGGAGGGAGGGACGGGCGGGGTCGAGGAGCAAGAAAAATGTCTGTTTAGATCATGACGTGTGAGTCGGTGTGGTTAATTTAGAACGTTTAGGCCTGGGAATGAGCTTCTCCATCAAACGGCACCGCTTCCATTTGCATTCCTTGCATACGAGTCAATTTGCGGCTGACCCAGACCATAAATCACTGACAGGCTCGGGCTGAGTCTGGGCCTCCAGACATTAGCCTACTGTTCACTGCTTTAAAAAGCCAATTTAAAAGGCAATTTTCACAAAAAGCCGACCGTTTGCTTACAGCTGAGTCTCCGCTAGTTCAGCAAAATCAGAAATAACCTGTGCTCCTATTAAGAGCTTAACACACGCCTGTGTTTAGGTAAAGCAAGCCTATAAAGCTTTATAGTACAGAACTAAAGCTTCTTCCAGACATCTCTTTGTGAGTGGTTGTTTCTCAATAACTGATATGCCATATTGCATGCACCCAACATTAGACTGATAAAGTATATTTCCTGTATTTTAACACTTCGTTCCAAAAATGGTATCAGAACTAGTTATATGGAAGGTAAAATCTTTATTGAAGCCTTGGTATGGTTAAAATGTGTAGAAGCAATTTATTTTTAATATGCACTTTTAATATGATCTAGTTTTATCTACAGAATTAACCCAGCTCTACTATGCTATAAATGAAATGACTTCATGAGTTAAAATAAAGGAAATAGTGATATAAAAAACTTTACACAGCTTTTTAAAAGAGTTTTACACGAACAGCACCATGGGCTCTTTTTTTGGGTTAAAATAAAAATGCTAAAATGTTTCTACAGTATTTAGCACTAAATAGTGTAGTGTTTCACTATTGTTAGTAGAATGTGTTGTACTATATAGAAAAGAGTAATGAGGATTACATTTTTGAACGATATTATACCCTGAAATATTGTACCATATCACCCACCCCTAACTATCACATTAGGGTACTACTTTTTTTGCTGTTTTTAGCAAAAGAGAAATTCACACTGTTTCCCATTATATATTTAGTAGAGACAGATTATATCTGTACAGTATCATTTATTTTACTTTAATCCTGGATATTTGGTATCATGCCATTCTGGATCATTGATTTCTGTAACAAATCTGATAAAATTCTTGTATTTTTTAATATCTCAGTTAGATGTGTGCCATATCATATCATATGCAATAATAAATTTTAATTCTCAGTTTTTTGCAGAAGTGTATTCTTATTTGTTTTTTTAATTCAGTGTTTTTTCATATCGCCAAAAGTATCATTATCCCAAAAATACCATTAAAGTTGTGATACTATTTTTTACGCCCATATCTGCCACAACTATAGATGAGTATAGAATACGAAACTGACTACCTCTAACCGATACGCCATATCACATATCACTTTATACTGATACAGTAATGTAAACATGTGATTGTTACTAGAGTAGAGTACAGTTTCTGATACACCAAAATGTCTGTTGCACCTTGAAAGAAGTGTAAATAATGGTAATTTAACCATTTCGCAAGTACCTCCACATTGGTGGGATTGGGATTTGCCATGATGTTTAAATGGTTAGTACCTTTGCAATTATGAGATTCAAATCAACATTAAATTAACATCTATTAAACATTGTGACCCAAGAATGAGCTTAACCTTCCTGTCATGTTACGGGTCAAATTGACCCGTCTTGAAGTTAAAGAGTTAAAAGTTAAAAGTTTTTTCAGTATGAAACTTCTTCTGCTTGCCTTAATTAGTTTTATCAACATATAATATGAAAATGGTTCATATCAAATATTTGCAACACGACCCCCTGCAAAAACAAAAACCACAACAAAGTTGCATTGTTATGTTTTAATGTTATGTAAAACTACTGTTTTATATGTTGGTCTTTTAAAAGTAACAAAGTAGGGTAACATTTAAAAAAGGTTGAACATTTTTGAAAAACAAGTGAACTATCCTAATTGAACCATTACCTGTTAGAGGTAAGGAACACTATTGCACTATCGAGTTAGTAATGAAATATTCACACTGCTTGTTAGGATTTTTTTCAGATATCTTTTGGATAATTAAACTTGCGACGGGTCAATATGACCGGGAACACCACTGCTGGTTCTGACAAATGAACATAACAGGAGGGTTAAATTTCAAATGGTTCATAAAATGTGTTCACTGGTTATAATCTGTCCACAACATACAGCGCATCCTTATAACACAGCTGAAGCCATCTGCAATCTGTGTTAACTGACATGAGTTCCTCTGCTTGTTTGGGCTCTATGTGTTTTTGAGTGACTTCACAGTCCTTAAGTGTTGGGGATTTAGATGGATAGATGGATGGATAAATACTTCTTAGATCCCCAAAGGAAATTAAGGCATAAAGTAGCTTAAAACAACAAACTCACATAGGTCCACTCAAATATACAGGAATAGAATAGATAGATATACAAAGGATATAAAACCTTTGGTAGAACAGAGCTGGGAACACAGGACAACTAGAATTCATGCACTCCACAAGTCCATTGTTTGAAGAAAGACAAATTTGCCACAAGCCATTTAGGAACACAGCAAACATGTGGAAAAAGGGTGCTGTTATCAGATTAAACCAAAGTTGAATTGTCTGCCCTAAATGCAAAGCTCTATGTTTGGTGGAAAAGTAATACTGCTCATCATCCTGAACACACCATCCCCACTGTGAAACATGGTGGTGGCAGCATCATGCTGTGGTGATGCTTTTCTTCAGCAGGGACAGGGAAGCTGGTCAGAGTTGATGGGAAGGTGGATGGAGCTAAATACAGGACAATCCTGTGTTAATAAAAGAGAATATTGCATTTTCACTGTCATTGGTTTAGGAAAAAAAAACATTCTTTTGCCTGTTTTGCTTTTTGTAACGTGAGATTTTTTATTGCTTCTATTTTTAAGTTTTAATCTTTTTACATAGACTTCTGTGTGACAGCATTGACAAGATGATACAAAACAACTGTCCTTTAGAGATAAACAAATTGACCCTGTAAACAACTACACTAGCATTCAAATGGTTCTTTAAATGTTCCTCATTTTGGAACTATTGTATTTATTGAAGACCTCCTGAGGAACTGCTTTTTTTTTGGAGTTGAATTTTTGGACCTGACCACAAATCCCTGTTGAAAACTTAAAGAGGAAATGTTCTCTGCTAGGAACTTCTAATGCAATTTCAAAAGTGGTTTCCCTTCTCCTGGAACACATTTTGATATTTTATAGATTTTGTATTTTAAATGACAAAATGCACATATTGGACTTTAAAACAGCACTCTGTCTGTGTTCTGTGCTTAATAATAATAGTGTATTTCAACTATATGCGGAATAATTAAAGCACTGTATTTTTTTTACCGGACTATAGGGTGCACTATCAATAAACATCTATTTTCTGGTCTTTAGCAGATCTCTAGATTTCCAGATTTCCACTAAGACTGTCTGACAGCGCTACACTGAGTGTTCCAATGAGCCAGGGTGATATTAGCTAGGGGTTGGTCCCACGTAGCTTGTTTTAACATGGTAAACACTGCTAATTTTGTACTGGTGATGTGCTTAATAAAAAAGATATACTTATAAGCTTTTCATAACGCTAAACCTATACTTTTACTAAATCTGTCATCGCTGCCTATTTCCTCTTGAGACCCGGCGTCCTCTTATGTGGACATTACATTTCTGCTTCTCTGCACCAGGATACTTCTTTTTGTTAAACGCTGACCCTTTGATCTGATATGGAGGCACTGCCCGTACCATCTAGGGGTCACAAGACAACATTACACATTACACTTGATTGAAAACAAGATGGCGGGAATCTCAGACAAAAGTTTCTACAGCCAGTTGAGATGGAAACATGGACCAGGTAAAAATCCTCATCGGATTTTATGTTTGAAACTAGTTTAATTACTTACTATAGAAAGCTAAAATTATTGTTAAATTTTAAAATAAACTACAATCCACATTGAGGACATTGTTTTTTTTATAGTTTTTTTTTATACTTTTTAGGTCCTAATAAGCTAAAAGAGCTAGAAGAAATAATAATAATAAAAAAAAACACACCAAACAAAAGTCTGGGTCTCAGTAGGATATTTCTTTTTTTATGTTCAAACTAAACTTTAAAGTTTACTTTAGTTGTAGTGTGTAGATATAAAAAACACACACAAATATACTTAAACTGTATTAAATGGAGGTGAAAATAACATATGACTAGTATACTCAGTATAAATTTAGTGCAATACAGACCTATTTAAGTATAATTTAAGTATACTTTTTTTTTACAAGGGCAGCCACCTATCCACAGAACAACCAAAAAAAAAAAACGAAAAAATAAAAAAGTGCCCGCGGACTTTAGGACTCTGTTTACTTCACCCTCTTTCTCCATCAATAACGCCGCGGCTAGGAGAGTGGCTCAGCGTCCGCTCAGGCAGAAACCTGTGCTCAGTAAAAACAGCCTGCACACACACACACACACACACACACACACGGCAGCAGGCAGGAAATAATTGATGACCCCTTTCACTGGATCCTCAGACGGCGCGTTGGGAAATCATTTTCAATCTTTGGCTTAGCAGATGAAACAAATGCTCCCAGCTTGCTTTGTCAATTCTCACTCCTTAGGGTCAAACAAAGTGGTTTTCCTGGGGACGGCCGTGAGGCGAGCGCGCGGGCAGCCATGCTGAAAATGTCCCTTGTCCTCCACAAAATGGTGCAATGTAGCATTTCATTTAGCAACACTTTGCTATTTGTCTTTGACAGAGTTGTAATAGGGAGAGCCTTCATATTCATTGACCAGGCGACCTCCAACTACTGCAGGACTTGTGGAGTGGAGACACGCGGAACGGGCCCAACACCGCTCCAAACTACCTCCACCCTCCGCTGTGGACACAATGCAGGGACGCACGGCTTGATGGGACACGGAGAGAGAGAGAGAGAGAGCTGGGGATGGAGTGAGAGAATGAACAAAGATTGTGGGGTCGAAGGATATCAGGAGAATGTGAAAAATAAACATCTTTTTAGTCCTGTAACGATAAACACATTATCTATTTATAGTACAATAAATGGACATGACTTTAATAATATTTGATAACCATGATATAGTTTATTTTGTTTCTTTGTATGTTTGTGCATGCAGTGACCAATGCTTTCATAAGTGTGACTCCATACACACAGTGTGGACCTCAGTGGGTGAAAAAAAAAATATATATATATATTTCACAAACTATTATTAATTACAAATGTTGTTGTCTTCAAACGGGTATGAATGATTTGTTATGCTATGCTATTCTATTTTATTATCATTATGTCAGTGGGATTTAAATGAGCTTAAACTGACAATAATATTGTTTATCACAAACATTTTGCAAAAAAGTCTTATCATGTCAGGGCTACATCTTTTTAAAAAAGAAACAGGCCAACATGAAGGCATTAAATCTAAGCAGAAATTTAAAAAATATTAGTATTTGTCTGATAGATAGATCTATTATACACCGTATTTTCAATAAGATAAAGGGAAACCCATCTTTGTTTACTTTATGTTAGAACGTCTGGTGTGATAGCGAATCTACTGGTCACAACCATAGTACAAAAAATAATAATAAAAATTAGTATATTTATACTCAGAGACAGAGAATCCCAATAACTGAAAAAAAATTATGACCTGAAAAAGTTTGGGCACCCCTGATCGTTTTCATAATTTTCCTTTATAAATCATTGGTTCAGTTAAATATAGTAGATGAACACAGTGATATTCGAAAAGTGAAATAAAGTTTATAGGATTTACATAAAGTGTGCATTATTTTTTTGATTAGGCAGGTGCATAGATTTGGGCACCCTAACAAAAAAATTACATCAATACTTAGTAGATCCTCCTTTTGCAGAAATAACAGCCTCTAAACTCTTCCTACAGCTTCCAATGAGAGTCTGGCTTCTGGTTGAAGGTATTTTGGATCATTCTTCTTTATAAATCATCTCCAGTTCAGTTAGGTTTAATTGTTTCTGATCATTAACAGCAGCTTTAAATCACACCACAGATTTACAGTAATATTCAGATCTGGGATCTGAGATGATCATTCCAGAACGCTGTTCTTGTTCCTCTGTATGAATGTTTTAGTAGATTTAGAGCAGTGTTTAGTGTTTAGGGTCGTTGTCTTGTTGAAGTATCCAGCCTCTGCGCTTTAACTTTAACTTTCTCCCTGATTCTTAAACATTGTTCTCAAGAATCTGCTGATATTGACTGGAATCCATGAGACCCTCAACTTTAATAAGATTCCCAGTACCTGCACTGAACACACAGCCCCACAGCATGATGAACCACCAGCAGATTTTACTGTGGGGAGCAGTACAGTGTTTATCTTGGAATGCTGTGTTCTTTTTCCTCCATGCATAAACAACCGCCCTCCAAATAACTCAATTTTAGTTTCATCAGTCCACACACAGAACCTTATTCCAAAATGGATCTGGCCTGTTTAAATGTGCTTAAGCATACCTCAAGCGACTCTGTTTGTGGCGTGTGCTCAGAAAAGGCTTCTTCTGCATTTCTCTCCCATACAGCCTCTCCTTGTGTAAAGTGAGCTGAATAGTTGAACGATGTACAGTGACTCCATCTGCAGCAAGATGATGATGTAGGTCTTTGGAGCTGCTCTGTGGGACTGTTCTCACCATCCTTCGCAGTGGAAACTGATAATCTGCCCAAATCCAGCCTTGCTGAACCATTCCAAGATCCTTGGTGAAATTTTCACTGTGGCTTGTACACGTCTCCAGCACTCTGTTTAACCATTAGAGGACCAGGTGTGTGTTTGGCAAAGCTAAAAAAATTCACTCATCAGAGAAGATGATCTTACTCCTGTCCTCTTTGTTCCAATCCATATGGTCTTTTGCAAAGTCAGCCTTGCTCTTCTTTGCTTCTCATTAATAAAAGGCTTTTTTCCAACTGTTCTCCGTGCACTTCACCTCAGCTGCCATTCTTTTTGTAGGTCACTTGATGTCCTGCGATTGAGGCCTAACGTTTACATAAGTTGACAGTTAATCTCCAGACCTGACCCCTTATTGAAAACCTCTGTAATGTAATCAAGAGGAATGTGGCATCAAGAGAGTGGTCACACAAGGTCACACAAAAGCAGTGTGAAAGACTGGTGGAGAGCAGGCCTGGCGAAGATGCGTGAAAGCTGTGATTAAAAATCAGGGTTCCTTCCTTTAACTCTTCCTGAGTTAAAACATAAGTATTGTTGTTATTTATTAATAAATGTGAATTGTTTGGTCTGAAAGCACTGCATCTTTTTTGTTATTTTGACAATTTTGATCATTTTCTGTAAATAAATGCTCTAAGTGACAATATTTTATTTGAAATTTGAGAGAAATCTATATTATTGTGCTATACTTTTGGGGTATTACACGCTCCCTGATTGTAGGGCTGGCCTTTTGTGAGTGTGTGTGTGTGTGTGTGAACTAAGGCAGCAGTGTATTCTGCAGCAGTGAGGCCAGAAGTGTGCTGCATTACCAAGACAATACGCCCATATGGAGAACAGAAGGCTCTCCCTCTGCGCCATTCAGCCCCGGCCAGACCCCGACAGACCCCCGGCCTGATCCCCACTCTGCGGTCACTCTGAGGTTAGCGCTTTAGCATAACAACTGATGAAAAGGGAAAAGTCATTTTATTCCCATTTAAGGCTATTAATGCTGTGAACACTGGTTGGGGGGGGGGGGGGGGGAGGGGGGGCTGAGGGGGGAGGGTGTCCGGTACTAAAATCCAACAACAGAAACAGACTGGCTTCACAAGCTGAGGAGATAATGAAAAGATCATCTCAGCCATCTCCTTTTCAGATAAAATACACACACAAACAGATGCATTACTGCATTACTTAATACTGGAGTGACCTTACCAGGTGTACACTGTAAACAACGTAAAAACAGAATAAACTGATATTACAATGATGTAATAACTGATTATAAGTTGCTTTTTGAGTTACAGTGGCTTGCGAAAAGATTTCTACCATTTTACAACTACAAATTTAAATGTATTTTATTAAGATTTTAAGTGTTAGACCAACACAAAGTAGCACATCACTGTGAAGAAACATTTTAATAAAATTATAATTTGAAAAGTGTGACGTGTAAAATTGTCTATTGTCTAAAGTTGGGGAAAAATGTAAAGCAGGGTTAAGTTAAGGGAAAGGAGTACTATATGTATTGTGCTCCACAAATCTGGCAAGAAGAAGCCATTGTTGAAAGGAAGACATAAAGAAGTGCTGTTTGCAGTTTATCACCATGTAAGAGAAAGCAAACATGTAGAAAAACCTGTTAAATGCTGCAAAAGACTTGAGACTGGGGAGAAGATTTACCTTCCAGCAAGACGATGACCCTAAACATACAGCTACAGGGGAATAGTTTATATCAGAGAATATTCATGTGTTCATGACTGGAATGGTCCAGTCAAAGTCCTAACTGACCTAAATCCCATTGAAAATTGCACATAAATCCAAATGAAAATTGCTGTTCACAGACACTTTCCATCTTACCTGGCTGAGTTTGTAAAGAAAAATGGGGCAAAAATCTCAGTCTCTAGATGCACAAAGCTGGTAGAGACAAACCCCAAAATACTAGCAGCTGTAAATACAGTGAAAGGTGGCCCTACTGAGTAATGAAAGAGAGGGAGGTGAATATGCACGTCACACTTTTTTTAGATTTTCATTTGATTAAAATTTTGAAAACTATGTATCAGTTTCATTTCACTTCACAGTTATATGCTACTTTGTGTTGGTCTATCACATAAAATCTCAGTAAAATACAGTTGAAGGAGTAGGAATACTTTTGCAAGCCACTGTAACTCAACATTGTTGAGTTTGGTCAAACGTTCTATCTAACTCACATGTGCACTCAAACACATTTTCCTTTTTTGTTGTATAATTTTGGTTACAAATTGTTGGTAAAAATAGAAAATTGTTTGCTTCCAGAATGTATTAATGTATTATCATTTGTCAAGACTTTTTGCTCAATTAACAGTTTTTATAGTGCAGGGTTTTTAACTTAATTAAAAACATGGTTTTACATATTTGGTCACTGCATGGAACAGCTCACTTGGATATTACTCAGATTTTGTACTAGATAATATACCAATGATGTCCGCTAGAGCTGATTTGGATGTGTGTTCACACATACAGCTCCTCCTGGTAATATTCTGAAAGGTTCTGGGTTACCATGCATGCAATAAATGAGCTCTAATTAGTGTTTCTTGCACTGCATTGATGTTCATTATTTTTTGCCGTTTTGCATTTCTGTAAGGTTGTGAAAATCTCAATCCATGAGATGGTTTGGGTTTGCCGAAGACAAAAAAAGTACTAAAACTATTTTGATCGATTAGGACGAGGCCTTTAAATCACGTTCCCAATTTAAACATTAATGGGGTCAGATGAATTTCTCCTGCACCTTCAAAAGCACCTCATAACCTAAGGTGGAGTAATTATCGGTTTGGAAAGTGTCGATAATTATCGTCCCATCTGCATGTCATAAATTACGACCAAGTCATAATCTCTCTCTAATGGCTTAAGGACACGGCGGGGTCCTTTAAACAAGGCAGCCGCCTATTGATCCTGTGCGTAAATGCTATTTTCAATGTTAATAGCCTAATTTGCTCTAATGCTTTGTTCCAATGTTTTCTTATCCAAGGACATGCTAATATATAGCTGAACTGGAAGTCTTGGGCAAGAGTCACAGGAATGAGTGGCTTCCTGTATGAAAATGTAGGGCATTGTGGGGGAAATTGATGATCACACTGAGCATTAGTTCGTCTTGATTTGCTCTCCTCTGGGGTAATTACCATGGATTAATGTGGCTTTCCAGGGTTGTGAGAGCTAACATCAGCCATATCTATTTCCCCAATGGAATGACTTTGGCTAATAAAGTGGCTAATAACACTCAGAGCCCCTGATGAGGGCGAGGTGTGCTGTATTAATACTGTTTTTTCCTGACCTTCCACCAGCCCTGAGTGTGTTAATGTCAGGCTTTTTGGTAACGATTATTAGGCCACTATGCATTAGTTTCAAGAGAAGGCCTTTAACGGACATGTTTGTGTGGGTGCGTGTTACAGCTTCAGTATAGCTGTATGTTAAGATTTGTTTACACAGGGCACATCTGTTTTCTGAAACTATTCATAATCCTAAATACAGTAAATATAACTAAAAACTGTTATTTTTCAATAAAAAAACAGTAAAATTTTTAAGTTGTTAAGTATAATATGGTAATAGGCCCCAGCCACAGGTTCCAACACCCCGGTTGCTTAAAAGACCACTTTGGAGCATTCATTTCCACCCATGTACAGTGATTAGCAGTGATTCTTTAAATATAAAAAAAAGTTCTAATCAAGTGTGAATGTTTCTCATTATTTTATCGTAATACTATTATCTCCTGCTTCTCCGTTGCAGGTGTTTGGGGGGGGAGTGCAGGCAGGAGTGGAGATTATAGAGTTTAGATTGAGGTGGTTTAAAACAGCCTCTGCACTGCACTGACACTGAGTACTGGGCAAGGTGACAGCCACTATTAACCTTAAAGCAGCACATTTACACAATCACTGTCACTCACACTTAATAACAGCTGTAATCAAATACATTATGCTAATCTAATTTGATGCCTCTTGCATTATGCAAATTGACTCTAAATATAATGAGTCATGACACCTGACCAGATAAGGATACAGAGTCACTGCCCCGCCCCCTCTCCCTCTCTCTCTATCTCTCTCTCTCTCTCTCTTTCTCACTTAACCTTTCTCTCTCACACACACACACTCTCTATCTACCTTTCTCTCTCTCACACACTCTCTCTCTCTGTTGCTCTTTTTCTGTTGCTCTCTTTCTCTTTCTCGTTCTCTCCCCCACACATTTTTCAGTTGTACAGTTTAGTATATTTCTTTTATCTAGTAAATTAGTAAATTTGGAGCCACTTTAGCTGTGCAGTAATTCCATGTTTCCTTCATGAAATACATTTTTCTAATTCATATCTGCATTCACATTCAGATCTCAGTTAAGACGTCTAGCTCTCCCTGTCGTAAGTAAGGAACACAGGGAGTTTAAGACAGCGTTTTTATGGGACTCTGTACTAAAGGAACACAGGAAGTCGAAGAGCAATTTCAGTGCTGTATATCCCCATCTCCTCCGCTTAAATCCATCATGTCTATCATTAACCTACACATCACCTGGTAATAAAGCTCCGCCTCTGAGAGTGCCGTGCCGGTCTCTGTGGGTAGATGAAGTGGTGGGGCAGATGGTGTGTAATATGTGGTTAAACGCTGCTGCCGCTGCCGTCTCTGAATCGGCTCCTTTAAGGCAGATATACGGCTTCATCTGCAGCCCCACGGCTCTCAGGCCCTCATTAAGTATGCAGCTCATAAAGTCCAATGTTTTTCCGTAAATACCCAGGGAACGCTGGGACCGATCCCGAGCTCCCAGCGAGCAGCAGTGAGGTTGTGTGAGTCCTCAGGCTCATCTCTCTCTCTCTCTCTCTCTCTCAGACCTACAACATAAACTTATACGGGCTATTTTTTCATTATGTTAATCAAAACTCTCCCCAAATGCATTGCCATTTTTAGCTCTCTTGATCCAATTTTCACTGTTAAAAAAAGACTTTTAATTGAGCTTGGAAGATGTGTGGCAGTGACAGCATCAAACCAACAAGCAGATTAAAACAGTTGTCCTTGCTGTGCTGGGTGACATTGATCAAAGTTAAAGATTCAGTGACATTGATAACAGGAGTCGTGTTCTATAGAGGCATATTTATATATTAATAGATGCTATCCTGTGAGAAATGCATGATAGTCCTAATCCCAACTGCCATAACATACAGTATCACCAGTATTCACTGACACGTGAAATGTGTGATCCAGTTGCTCTATATAGTATTTTATTTTAATTTTATGATCTTCATATATAATAAATAGTGCATACCATCTCATTTGTCACTCTTAAATATTTCACATCATCAAACTTTAAAAATTAAATATTAGTCAAAGACAACAAAAGTAAAAACAAAATAAGAAACATAGAGAAAAAAAATAGAGAAAAACAATTCCAAACCTGTATAAAAGGTTTTTGCCCCCTAAACCTAATAACTGGTTGTTCCACTCTTAGCAGCAACAACTGCAATCAAGCATTTGCTGTTACTTGCAGTGAGTCTTTCTCAGCACTGTGGAGGAATTCTCATTCACTTTTCTTTACATAATTGTTGTAATTCCACCATATTGGAGGGTTTTCCAGCTTAAACTGGAATTCAGGTCAGGACTTTGACTAGGCCACTCCAAAGCCTCCACTTTGTTTTTTTTGCCCTGTTTTTTTGCTGGTGTGTTTTGGATCATTGTCCTGCTGCAGAACCCCTGTTCGTTTCAGCTTGAGGTCACAAACAGATGGACGGACATTCTCCTTCAGGATCTTTTGGTAGACAGTAGAATTCATGGTTCCATTTATCACAGCAAGTCTTTAAGGTCCTAAAACAGCAAAACAGCCCCAGACCATCAAACTACCACCACCATGTTTTAATGTAGGTATAATGTTCTTTTTCTGGAATGCAGTGTTTTGTCAACATGTTTTTTGTACAAGTTGAGACGAGCCTTGTTCTTTTTGCTCAGCAGTGTTTTTTCTTGGAACTCTGCCATGCAGGCCATTTTTGCCCAGTCTCTTTTAAATACAGTAGTGGAGCAAGTGAGATCTGCAGTTCTTTGGATGTTGTTGTGGGGTCTTTTGTGACCTCTTGGATGAATTGTCGCTGCTGGGGTAATTTTGGTTGACTGGCCACTGCTGGGAAGGTTCACAACAGTTCTGTGTTTTCATCATTTGTGGATAATGATGATAATCTCAATTTTTTTTCCAGACTAATAGATCTCAAATATTTACTATTTGAAATATTTAATATTTCAAACTCATTTGTTTCTGGATTTCTTTGGATATTAGCATGATGTGTAGCTTTTAAGGATCTTTTGGTGGACTTCACTTTGTCAGGCAGGTTCTATAAGTAAGTAAGTAAATAAATAAGGCATGGTATGGAAAGGTGTAAGATTTTCTTTTTTATGTTGTGGCATGAGGGCAACATTAATTAAAGATAAATGTATTGCTCCTCCCCAGATTTAATGTCAAATTCACTATTTTAACTCCCTACTTTAACTGATATATTTAAAAGGCAGTTAGTTATATATATGTTTTTATTAAGAAATGTAAAGGAACAGTAAAATACTAAAAAGCGTTTTGTTGCCTGATGGCAACACCATGCCACAGAGGATTAAATTTGTAGTTTTTATGGCTCTTCACTGGTTCTTTAGTGTAAAACTTTCTAGGTCTGGTGTGTATGTTATCAGATCTGCACACACACTCTCCTCCTCCCTCACAGTGAGAGTGTGTTTTAGCACTCCTGCGCTAATAGCTGTGGTAACGATCATAGCAGTGACTTTGAGTAGCTTATACCCCACCATAGACCTGAGCTTGGCCCTGACAAAGACCGTCCCTCCAGCCTTAAGTGCAGTGAATGACCCCGGTACAGTCCAGCCGAGGCCGGGTTCAATCTGCAGGCGGTAAAGTGCGGGGCGCTATCAGTTTAACACTCTGAGAAAAGCTCTGCTTTGTTTGTTTTGGTAAGAGCTTGTCTGGGAAACAAGTAGTCACTAAACTGAAGTAGCACTCTGAGGTCAATATAACTGAGACTTAGCATAACTGTGACTGTGTTCCTCCCATTGTTCCCTGGTTTAGTGAGCTGTTTAGTGAGGAATCCTGTGTTTCTACAACTGGGAGTTGATTTAGTCGTGCCTGATCTGCACTGATTTACCAGAGGATCAGACTGTCCTCTGTGTTTAAGGAAAAAAGAGATTGCTCCAAATACAGTCTGTTACTCTCTATTTATGATTACATATCTATTTATTTCTTTTCAGTATTTATAATATAGTTATTTAACATCTCCATGTGTTGTGTGATCCTTAAACAATTCTGCACACATCTTTAGATTTTAATCCAGGCAAAAAAACTAGCATGTTTTATGGACCTTCCAGGGACATTTTTATTGATGTCTTTTCAGTTGAACTTTTACATCTGAATATGGAGTTTTTAAATTTGACAGTCATATTTTAAAAATTAAAGCAACATTGTCATTAATAAAATTATCAATATAAATTGCTAAAATATTCTATTCGATGTTTAAAGAAATTTTCCAATTTTTAACTTTAAAAACCATTTTAGGGCACATAAATATAAAAAGTGTTTTTTAAACATTTTCAAAAAGTTAAACTTTGTTTTTTTTTTATTTACTTGAAACAAATATAAAACATTTAAATCACCAGTGCACATATGTGGAAATCAATGTGACCTTTTAGATTTTGTTTAGCTTTTATTAATGGATATTTAAATGTAATAAAAAAAAATCAGCATTAGTTTGGCAAAATTAAGTTATATTCATAGTAGTGGTATTACTTACATACAAATGTATTAAAATCATGATTATTCTTTTGAAAATGCTGGTATTTCTCTGTATATTAGTAAGAAACCCTAAGAGGATTAAAAGTATGTTCAGATTAGATGAAGAATACTAAAAGTAAATGTTTAATTTAATATATTTTATGAAAATACACATTAAATATACTTTCTCTGTATTTCAATAAAATGTACTTTTAAGCAAATATATGTAGTGGCCTTAAATAACTGCATTTTAACATGCATTTTAATTAATAAAGCATTAAGGTGTACAAAATATGTGCATAAATATGCAAAGTAGTACATTTATAGTATACTGCAAGTGTATTAAAAACATGTTTAAAAACACAAAGTTTGCAGAAGTTATATGAAAAAAGCACTTAAAAGCCAAAACTAATGCTTTTATGTTTTATTTAAATATAGGAAAAGTTGTTCCAAAATAGTACATTAAGTATGTATTAATTATATATTCATTTTAATGCTAAAAGTATGTACTTTTTCATATTAAGTATCCTTTAATGCACTTTTTTTTTTACAAGGGATAAGGAAGAAAGTGAGTAAGTGAGAGAGAAAGAGAGCAAAAGAAAGATTGAGGGAGAAAGAGATAGAAGGAGAGAGCACCTCTTCAGCACAGTGACAGTGTTTTAACAGTTTGGAGGAAAATGAAGGGTGGATAAAAGTAGCGGATGGATCCATAGGTAACTTGGACCTGGATTATCATTCGTACTAATTAATCAAGCTTACTAGGAGATCGAAATGTGTACCTGTGGCAGATCTGATGAAGTTAAATAAAAGTCATTTTATAATAAACACAGCTCTTTCTTTTCACTTTTTTCTGTATTTTCTGTATTTAACAGTGTAAAACTCTGCTAAGACCAGAGCAATAGAGGATCCCCAGTCTGGTTTATTTATCTTTGTTGCTTCCTGTCTGCTTGGTGCTTAGAGCGAGTGGTGGCTCTCATTGGAAACCATTATAAAAGCCATCAGAGCCACCCAGCAAGACTCCAGTGCAGCTATAAATACAACAGTGTACTGTATCAGCAACACACACTACCCAACACCAGTACACAAACACAGACGCACGCAGTCTTAGAAGCATGCTAATGTCTTTCACGCCGTCCTGATTTCTTCCGAAACAGGAAGAAAAAAAAAAACAACAACAGGATGGTACGGAAAGGTTTATATTACACATACTGACCCATCAAGCTGTGCTGCAAATGGAAATATATGAAAAGAGCTACGGCGAGGTATCAGACGCTGGATGAAGGAGAGGCTGATATGATAGATGGCTATTGTGCTGCGTTCCTGAGTCTCCATTCTAATGCTCCACAGCCACTGGTGATGGGTGTATACATCTATTAAGATGTTACGACAGCGAGGCTGGAAAAGAGGGAACACTTCATCTGAATTCATTATTAATGGATCTATATCTTATGTTTAGGGCCAAGGACACAATCTGTATCACAATGCAAATATCTATCATTAAACGCTGACAGTTCATTTGTCCCGTGAAGGAAAGAAAAATGTTTCCCACTGACAGAGTGGTCCACGGTGCTTTATCTACACAGACTTGAAAAGCAATTTCGAGACAAATGCGTGTTTGCCACAACTGAGGAAAGCTGTATTAGTTTTCATCAGTTATGACTCTGATACTCTGAAGCAACAGAAGAAAAACACTCAAAAGTGCGCTTTAAAGAAAGAACGGTCGTCGGATCTAAAGCGTCCGTTTACAGAAATAATGTGAAATGCGGGGTATGTGAATTTAACCTGATCTCATGGAAACCAGACAGAATAAAGAATAAAGTAGCATTTGTTAACCTCCAACCTCAAATCTGTTATTACACATTACTAAATTCTGACCTCTGAAGTGACATAAATCTCACATTAAATCATATAAAAAGCTACAGTATACAGTATACTAAGCCCTGGTGAGGAAGATGAGAACACTCAGTTTTAAACTGAGTCTATTTCAATGGTTCTGATCCTTGGTTTTTACCAATGAAGTGCATTCTGCACTGCTAAAACAAAATTGACAAATTGAGACGTACTGTATATTTATATAATCTGCCAATACACTGCAAAAAATTAATTGGCAAAAACTAGACAAAATATATGCAAATTAAGACAAATATATGTATATTAAGCAAAAAAAATCTGCCAATGGGGTAAGCTAAATTTTCTTAGTAAGATTTCTTACAAAAAGCAATGGCAAAGTCTCAAAATGAGTGAAGTAACACCTAAATCAAGCAGAAAAGTCACTGTTTTTGGACACAATAATCTGAATAACTTGATTGCTGCTTGTGCTTATTTTAAGTTAAAATTACTTAAAATAAGGTACAAATTCTATATAAGAATTATTAAGATAATTATCCCTAAAATAAGCAAAATAAGATTATTTTTTTTGCAGTGTAGAGTGAACATATCTTTCTTGTTAAGATTTCTTTTGAAAATTGCAAAGTCTCAAAAAAATGAAGTAAGGCTTAACATTGGGACATTGGGACATAATAATCAGAACAACTTAATTTGATGACTTAAAGGTTTATTGCTTTGAAAATAGATCATTTCACAGGCTAAGATGTAGTATTTAGCAGTGTGGGGTCCTCTATCCATCATTCACAGACATTGTTTCCAGTGGGGTTTTGCTTTATCATATTGTACACAATAATATCAGCAAAAATTCTGACATGATAAAAAAAATAAAAATCCATGTTGTGAAATTCATGAAAAAACAAGATTTTACAAGTCACATCTACAACAGGAAGTTACATCAGTTGGTTCCTGTTTCAGATAGGATAATGTGCTACAGTAAAAGGACTGAGTAAAAACCCAGGGACACAACTAAAATGTGTCTTTTAACTTGATAAAAAATTAATAAACTAAAGCCGAGATGGGATTTGGAGTCAAACAACAATGCAAAAAAAAAAAAGTATTTTAATAATTATATTTCATGGTAAAGTTTATAGTTAGAGAGTGGGGACAGGTAACAAATGTTATTTTTTCAGTGTTTTATTTTTTCTTATTAAAATTTTAATTACATATCTTACTTTTGCAATTAGGCTTTTACAAGGCACTATGCTTAATAATAAATAAAAAACACACTTTTATTTTGTGTGCACATTTATACATGTAATTTCCTAGGGACAGAAATGACACCGATTTGGCGGAATATGCCAAAAACTATTTTGAAGTTTAAAAAACACAACTCAACACACGGTAAAGAGTTATGGACAAAGTCTTAAACTGGTACATAAACCTTACCTGATGAAACTCTACACAGAGATCCCTATAGTGATGTTTATTTAATGTAACAGTCAAATATTCTCAAACATACCAGTAAACAAAATGAGCTAAACAAAAAAAAAAGAGTTTAGAACCCAAACACTGGGCTGTACAGTAGAAATGGTGTTTGCTCCATTGGTAACCATTGGTAGTATTGCTGTTCTAACAACTTCCACACACTCTAGATAAACTTTATAAAGATGTATGATCTCTTAGAGCTGTAAGACGTTTTGTTGTGCGTTATCTAAATGACCGGCATTAGGAGTGCAAACAGCCTGCAGGCCTTTAAACTCGAGCCAGGTGTGAGACAGACAGACAGCACTGCTCTCATCTGGGTTAGTGAGTGTGTATTTAATTAAGGGTGTAAACGCTGGTGGAGAATGGAGAATAGCCTCGTAAAATCTCGCTCTTAGCTCAGCACAAAAGCTCATCAGAGACGCAGCAATGTCAACTTTTACAGGAGGGCATGCTGGGGTGAAGGGTGGAGAAAAAGCCTTCATGATTACACACACACCTCTCGGAACAGACACCCGTATTAATAATGTATTCAACCATTTAAACAATGTGTGGATTATAATGGTAACTGTTTTTGGAATATTCTAGTAAAGCCAGGTTATGCTAAGAACATTACTGCAAGAATATCAGTGGTGAATACCATAATAATGGAAATATACTAACTATACTGAAAGTCCAAATATTATTATTAGGCAACCTTTCTGATGAATGCGTATAGCTACTTTAGATGTGCAAAGTCACCAGTACTTGCTCTTCTTGTATTATTTAATGTGTGACTATACACTGTAAAATCTAAAGTGGTAACAGTGTAAACATGTTTTATCTTTATAGGGCTATTATATATATATGTGTGTGTGTGTGTGTGTGTTATTTTTGTTTGTAGGTAAATGGAATTTAGTTGTGTTTTCTCTGATGGAGCATTATGCACCCTCTTGGTGTTGGGTTGGATGGTGGATAAGGGTTATGGGAAAAGCGCTGTTATTGGTCTCTCTTGTTGTAAATAAAGCTTATATTGATTTATTCTGTAGTATAGGTCACATACATATATGTTTAGGTATATAGTTCCGGATAAAGTTTAGAAAATATACAAAAATAAATTCAAATTGAATGAATTTGGGGTAAAATGTGTAAACACTGACGAGGGTTACATAGAGTTAATATATATGACTCCATACAGTGTTGAATTAACTCAAAATTTTAAATCTTGTGGTATAGTTATTTTAACACTATAGTGAGTGGGACCATATGTTATCTAGGACAGAGTTAAATTCAACTCTTAAAGAGTTTATTTAACACTGTACGTTTTGCTGTGTGGCTACCTGATCTCAACTACCTCTAATTGGCCCAAAAAGTTGAACCATATTTTTTTGGTCAGAGCAAATTTTTATTTTTCATTTTGTTTGGGCTGTGGTTAGTGGAGTCAAATAACTGAGTAAAAATTATTTATAACCTTACTTATACTTTCATCTCCTTACATTAAAAATAGCTTATAGGTTTATTACTCGTATTTAATTTCAGCTTGCTATCATTCCGACATTTTCATCATTTAAAAAAAAAAAGAAAACCTATCCAGATAAGTCTCTCTATCCAGATAGAGTACATTTAATTTTGCTTGGATGTAGAGAAGTATGAACATGTACCATTCCAAAATCATATTGGTTTATACGTTATTTATCCATCACACCTGCACATTACATCACACGCCAGCTAGAACATAGCAGATATATGTATTCTAGTATGAAAATTATCTGTGGCTCAAGAGACTTAAGAGAACTTGAGCTGTCCCAGCCAAAAAAAAAAAGACCACACACTCTAATATTTAGTTGGGCCACTTTTAGCTTTGATTGAAACACGCATTCACTGCAATGTTAAAAGATTTATTTCAATCCAGTGCTGGATTCATTTTTCACCAAGATCTTCAGCAGCATTGATGATGGTAGAGTCTGACCAACCGCTGCACAAAGCAGCTCTTCTCCATCCAGCACTTTATCCCAAAGATTCTCAATGAGGTTAAGATCTGGACTCTGTGGTGAACTCTCTCTCAATCCATGTGTGAAAATGATGATCTCATGCTCCCTGAATCACTCTTTCACTATTCCAGCACCATCAATCCTGACAGTGTTATCTTGGAATATGCTCGTGTTCATCAGGGAGGAAAAATCCACTGATGGAATAACCTGGTCTATATTCAGTATATTCAGGTAGAGTCAGCTGACCTCATTCTTTCAGCACATACTGTTGCTGAACCTAAACCTGCAGAACAACTGCAGCAAACCAACATCATTTACTTACTTAAATCCTTTTTTGTTCTGTTTTTTGCCTTGGAACTCCTTCATGGAGACCATCCTTGATTGGCCAAGATCTTGTCACATCTGGACCCTTGCAGGTCCTGCCATGTGTAAAAAGCAGGGGCAGACCTCTGTGCAACTGAACAAGACCTACCTGATGGAGGTAGGGAGGATGAAGGGGAAAACAGGAATCGTTTGCTTCTGAAAGAAGGAGAACAGTTGTGATTAGAGGTATTTAAAGACAGGTGGAAGCTTGTGATTGGTTAAGAGAAGGTGACATTCCATTAGGGTCTCCTGGAAGAACTATGTTCAGCGTACATATCTTGCAGCTGTCGATAAATTGATAATGAGCTGGTTGTTGTAATTTGTGGTTCTGGTTTTACCTTGTGATTAAGTCTATTTTTGTTCTTTGCCTTTTTTTGTTATTCAGTTCTTACTGTCTGTTTATCTATAGACAGATCTATAAATCCATTAGATCTATAGAACCACCTCTAATGCAGCTCTCCAATTATTCACCAGCATTTCTACACTGCAATTATCACATTCCCATTTTAGTTTGGACCAAACCCAAAAAGCAGGTGTGAAAGCCCCCTAAAACCCTCAAGCTGTTCTTCTGTGGCATCACTGTGAACAACCTTTTTGGCCTGATGACGCTAAATTTCCTGTAAAGTGTAACGTGAGTGCGCACTATGCCGTGTCTGAGTCTAGATTCATTGAGTATTAAGAGAGTGATTATGTGTGTGCTGTGGGGAGTGCAGGGTGTGCAGTGTGAGTGGTCATCATGATTGATGGTCCATTGGGAGCAGCAGCCTTGGTGGCTATTGATTCGGCCTCCCTTAAGTATCTATTTATTCTCTGGCTCTCCCGCTTTCCCCTCCCCTGATCAGTTCATTTACATTTCAGCCAGTCACTGCTGGAAGCAATTAGCTCCACAGGTTCATTACAACTCGCACTGACTCATTCATTTATCATTCAGCTGCTGTATGTATATGTTTGTGTGTGTGTGTGTGTGTGTGAGAGAGAGAGAGTGTGTGTGTGTGTGTGTGTGTGAGAGAGAGAGAGAGTGTGTGTGTGTTTGTGTGTGTGTGAGAGAGAGAGAGAGAGAGTGTGTGTGTGTGTGTGTGTGTGTGTGTGAGAGAGAGAGAGAGAGAGAGAGTGTGTGTGTGTGTGTGAGAGAGAGAGAGTGTGTGTGTGTGTGGGTGGGTGCAGCTTTCTACTTGGTTAAGAGACTGTTTTTGATAAATAAATTCATAATGAATAATGTTCATGTACATGTGGACTATAGGTAATTGATTATCAATTATTGATGTAATAGTTAAATATTTGAACAGTGACAGTTGGTAAGTTTTGGGTGTTGCCACTTGTATTTACAGTGGTGTGAAAAAGTATTTACCCTCTTACAGATTTCTATTGTTTTTGCAATTTTATCATACTTAAAATTTCCAAGCTTTAATATCAGACAAAGATAATATGAGTAAATATAAAAATTATTTTTTAAATGATAATTTTCAAGCCCTGTCTGAAAAAAATATTTGCCCCCTAAACTTAATAATTTGGTTGTGCCCCCCTTGCCAGCAACAACTGCAATCAAGCTTTACTGATAACTGGCATTAAGTCTTTCACATCTCTGTGGAGGAATTTAGTTCTACTCTTCTTTACAGAATTGTTTTAATTCAGACACATTTTAGGGTTTTCCAGCATAAACATCCTGTTAAAAATCATCCACAGCAACTCAATCAGACTTTGACTAGGCCACTCCAAAACCTTTTTTAAGCCATTCAGAGGTGAATTTGTTTCTGGGCTTTGGATCATTGTCCTGCTGCAGAACCCAAGTACTCCTGAGCTTGATAGATATTCTCTTTCAGGATTGTCTGGTAAACAGCAGAATTCTTGGCTTCATCAAGTACAGCAAGTTGTTCAGATCCTGAAGCAATAAAACAGCCCCAGACCATCACACTACCCCCCACCATGTTTTTTAAGTTCAGTATGTTCTTTTTCTGAAATTATGTGTTAGTTTTACGCCAGATGTAAAGGGACACACTTCAGCCCAAAGAATATTTACCCAAAGTTCTGGGAGTCTTCAATATGTTTGTTGGTAAATGTGAGATGGGCCGTTGTGTTCTTTTTGATCAGCAGTGTTTTTTTGCCTTGGAACTCGCCCATGGAGACCATTTTCACCTTATTATCTTATTATTGATCATTAACACTGACCTTAACTGAGGAAAGTGAGACCTGCAGTTCTTTAAATGTTGTTGTTTGTGACCTCCTGGATGAGTTCTTCATGCCCTTTTGGAACAATTTTGGTTGGTTGGTTTCTCCTGGGAAGGTTCACCAGTGTTCCATGTTTTCTCCATTTGTGAATTATAGCTATCACTGTGGTTCTCCGGAGTCCCAAAGCTTTAGAAATGACTTTAAAACTTTTCACAGACTGATTGATAATTAATGACTTTGTTTTCTGTTACTGAATTTCTTAAGATTGAGGCATGATGTGTTGCTTTTTGAGATCTTTTATCTACTTCATGTTGTCAGATCCAGTAATTTAATTAGTTAACAGGTTCTAGATGTGTGTAATTTAGTCTCAGTATAAACACACCTGTTCTGTAAAAGCCTCAGTGGTTTGTTAGAAAACAATAGTAATCAAACAGCATCATGAATACCAAGGAACTTAGCAGACAGGTCAGAGAGGTTGTGGAGAAGTTTAAAGCAGGGTTAGATTACAAAAACATATCCCAAGCTTTGAGCATCCCAAGTAGCACTGTTCAATCCATCATTCAAAAATGAAAAAATTATTCCACAACTGCGAACTTACCAAGATTTGACCATAGTCCACCCAAACTGACAGATCGAGCAATGAGAGCACTGGTCAGAGAAGCAACCAAGAGGCCCATGGTCACTCTGGAGGAGCTGCAGAAATCCACAGCTCAGGTGGGGGAATCTGTCCAAAGGCAACTGTAAGTTGTGCACTCTACAAATCTGGACTTTTTGGAAAAGTGGCAGGAAGAAAACCATTGTTAAAAGAAAGTTTGTCGGTTTAGGTCAAAGAATATTCATGTGTAAGAATGGTGTTGAGTATTTTCAGATTTTTATTTGATTACAATTTTGAAAACCATGTATAATTTTTTTTCCACTTCACAATATTGTGTGTTATTTTGTGTTGGTCTATCATTCAAAATGTCAATAGGTTTGAGGTTCAAAGGTGAAAAAATGTGAACAATTTCAAGAGGTTTGAATACTTTTGCAAGCCACTGTAAACCCCTCAGTGTTGAACTGTAAAGCAGTGGAACTGTTCTCTGGAATGATAGTATGTAGGCCAATACTTTTGGGATGATTTGGGAAGTTGGGGACCCTGGGGGTTGGTGATTATTTAAAGCAGGGTAAAGTCTTTTAATACTAGTGATTTAAGACAAAATAAAGAATGAGCAGGTGTCCCAATACTTTTGTCCATAAAGAAAGGTAGTGGCAATGTAATGATGGTCTGTGTGCTGTGAGATGATGGGGGTTGGTGTATAAAGGCACCACTGAACACAAACTTGCTGAGTGTGGCACACACACAAACACACACAAACACACACAAACACACACAAACACACACAAACACAGGTCATTAAGGAATTGTTTTGATGTTTTGCTATGGTATTGCGAAAGGAACTGTTTGTAGAATCTTTAATGGCAAAAGTAATGGGACACCTGTTTAGCAACTGTTTCGTCTGGATATCAAGGATATTAAACAAGAACATACAGGAGTAAGAGAATGAATCTGAAACACCTGGTTTTAGAGCACAATAATTGATTGTGGTGACGGACAGTTCTGGTGGAAACAGGAGAGTTGAGGTGCACATTGAATTCTGCGTGATTTGATCAGCCGTGGTTTTATGTTTTTTGGATACAATCCAGGTTAGCATCCGAACATCCCTTTCAGACAGCTTCCTCTTACAGCGTCCACAGTTAATCCTGTTGGATGTGGTTGGTTCTTCTTGGTGGTATGCTGACATTACCCTGGATACCGTGGCTCTTGATGCATCACAAAGACTTGCTGTCTTGGTCACAGATGCTCCAGCAAGACGTGCACCAACAATTTGTCCTCTTTTGAACTCTGGTATGTCTCCCATAATGCTGTGTGCATTGCAATATTTAGAGCAGAACTGTGCTCTTACCCTGCTAATTGAACCTTCACACTCTGCTCTTACTGGTGCAATGTGCAATTAATGAAGATTAATTGGAAATGAAGTGTACTGTATGTTATTACTTCTAACACCAATTTCAACTTTGTCGTCATGAAATCATGAAATCTTTCTTGTGGGCATGCATGACCTACCACTCAGGTTTCTTCTGTCTGGTCATGTGACCACTTCAGCGAAACCACAGCAGCTCCAGAGGCTGGAGACCTAGACACAGGAGACCAGCACTCCCAGGCAATGCTGTCATACAATGGGAGAAATTCTAGAACAAGAAAAAAGTAGTGACACATTTAACATGCATTTTTACACACGCATACACAAACATACTCACAGAGGCAGTTACACTTCCGTTCCTCCAGGTGAGGAAAAAAAAGAAAACCATAATTTGTTTTGAACTTCCCTGGTAATTTGCTTTTTCCTTCCTTTTTCACAGGAATTCTCCATTTCCGAATGAAATGAAAATTCATCCAGAATTACATCTTATGTCATTATTATGTTTATTAAGCGTGGATGATGTATACGGGCGGCGCTGGCGCACTGCTGAGAGCTTAATGATGCATAAGATTAAGCTGAAGCGCTCAGCTGTGCTGCTGCTTTCCTCTCTGTAACACACACACTTGCTCTCTTCCTGTCGCTCTCTCCCTCTCTCTCTCTCTCTCTCTCTCTCTCTCTCTATATATATATATATATATATATATATATATATGTGATTGCACATATCACTGACACAGATGTGCAAATGCACACACACATCTCCTCTAGTCTCTGTAGGGGAGCACTGTCTTTTAAAATAGCCCTCTCTGGATGGAGCAGCAGATAAACACGAACCTACTGGCACCATGCCTACTGCCAGGTCTGAGACAGACAGTGTTGGGAAGGTTACTTTTAAAATGTAATCCCTTACAGATTACTGATTACATCACTCAAAATGTAATTTGTAACGTAATCAGTTATATTACTTCAAGTGAGTAACGTAATCTGGTTACTTTGGATTACTTACAATATTGTCGTTTTTTTAAGCCTGAATGAATGTAGCAACCACATATTGCATATTATTATTTTATTTTTCTTTCCAGTTAACAAATAGATAAACAAATAAAACAGCCTTTTCAATCACTCTATAAAAATACTTATGAAACCATTTCATCAAACAATTTTATGAAACACTTCTATAAATTGATAATAAAACAATTTAAAACTAAACAATGTAACAACAACTGTAAGCTATCTACTTGCAGGTTTGCCTCCAGTGTTAATTTTGACAACAAATTTTGATTTAGTCTTAGTCATAGTCTTGTGACGAAAATAGCATTTAGTTTTAGTCACAATTCAGTAATTTAGTCAACTTATTTTTAGTCGACTTAATGTCATAAGAATATAGTCGACTAAAATTACAGTAAATTTAGTCGACTAAAATGTAAAGGGTGTAAATGTAAATGCTTTTCCATCAGTTCCCTTGATTTATTAACTCTACACGTATACGAAATGAAACGTTTAATAACCACTTGAGTAATATTGTTAATGTTTGAATGTGAAATATATTTATATATGATTTAATGTATATTATTATTATTATTATAGGTGTGTGACTATATATATTTTACATTTAAAATTTTGCTCTAGAAATCAGGTCATAAAACATCTGAATAGTTTAATTATAGTTTAAACAGAGCTGTAGATGCAAAAACAGCTTTTAAATGATCTAGTTTTATCTCCAGCACTAACCCAGCACACCTACTGGAGCTACAGTCTAGAAATGAGATCAGAAACACACATTCACACACTGTCCTGTAGAGATGCTCTCAGGATGTACTGAGAGACTTCATGAGTTAAAGTGAGAAACTGATGAGAAAGTGCTGTAAGGAATTTACACAGACTTTTGGGTTCATAGATTGACTTATTTTATTGTTTTATTTTGGATATATTATTGAGTTCCTTTCTGACCTGTTCCTGCTTTAACACTAGCTATATCTTTCCCAGTGTGAGACTAAACAGATGATCTGATCTTAATGAGTTAGGGTTCTGTATCAGTTCTGTGTTTTAGTGCACTGCCGAGTTAAACACATCAGCTCATGAAATAACATCAGTATTAAAACGCGGATCTCTGCATGGAGATCTGTGGGACTCTGGTCTGCAGAAGCTGAAAGATTAGTGGTGTTTTTACCGGAGATGGAGTCGCTCCACGCGGTTTACACGTTATCTTGTTTTTCGCGACGTCAAAAGAGAAATATATCGCCTCTCCCCTCTCTCTCTCTCTCTCTCTCTCTCCTCTCTCTCTCTCTATCTCTCTCTCTCTCCCTGCTGAACACTGTCGAGTTAACTTCCAGTCGAGCTCCGTATCGACAGGTTAATTCCCGGGTTTGTAACTGAGCGCGCGGCGCCACTACTCCACCTTCGCTAAAGTAGCAGTGATTGGATCTCTTCCTAACTGGTCCCTACCTTTTACAGAACTAAATCAGTTCTGATTGGATTTCGTCCCTGCCAAACATTTTCGTCTTGTTTTTATTTGTTGACCAAAATGTCAGTTAATTTCGTCTCGTTGTGTGAGCGTGGAGCCGCTGTCTGCACCTCCTCCCTGTGTGTGTGTGCAGCGAGACGGGAGGAGGGGCAGACAGTTCCTTGTCAAATCAGATCGATTTCACACCAAAATGTTATTTGCGTTTTGTCAGTGTTGGAAGAGCAAAAATAGGAAAGTACCGCAATGTAACCCTTTTATTTTAGCAGAGTAACTGTAATCTGATTACCATTTATTGAAGCAGTAACTGTAACGGATTACAGTTACTTATAATTTGTAATCTGATTACGTAACGCCGTTACATGTAATCCGTTACTTCCCAACACTGGAGACAGAGGGGTATAAACCCACCCCCAGCATTGAGCTGTGAAGCAGTAGTGGAATGCTGCTCCAATAAGAGTCCAATACTTTTAGGATGAACTGAACTGCTTGAATTTTTGCACCAGAAGTGGCATAAAACTATCCAAAAGCAGTGTGTAAGACTGGTGGAGGAGAACATGATGCCAAGATGCATGAAAGCTGTATTTCACCAAATATTGATTTCTGAACTGAATTTAAAACTTTATGAATATGAACTTGTTTTCTTTGCATTATTTGAGGTCTGAAAGCTCTGAATCTTTTTTCTTATTTCAGACATTTCTCATTTTCTGCAAATAAATGCTCTAAATGTCATTATGTCAATAATTTGGAATTTGGGTCAAATGTTGCCTGTAGTTTATAAAATTAAACAACAATGTTCATTTTCAAACATAAACTCAAACATATGTCTATAAATAGCAAAACCAGAGAAACTGATTCAGAAACTGAAGTGGTCTCTCAATTTTTTTTCCAGAGCTGTATGTGTACAAGCTGATTTTTTAGATGGGTTTTTTTTTACGTAAGATCAGATGTTTATCATCATCTTCACGCTGTATCATCTTCATCTCCTCTTCTCCCCCATAACTGTCACTGTCGCCGTGCCACTGCCTCAGCCTATGACAAAAACATTATCCTTCTGCTGCTAAACAATCCAATAAGGCTGTGTCTGCGGGGAGGAGGCTTTAACCTTTCCTCACAGCTCTCCGATGCTCCTTCCTCGGCACGTTCGAATCATTAGTCTCCCTAACCCCATCACAGCGCCTTCTATTAGCGCAGGAGACCCCGCGCTGCCCCCGCCCAGCCCCAGCGGACGCCGCCGCCACAAAAAACTAATTCTGCTTTTAATAATGTGTCAGGAGGAGCCGGGGAAGTCATAAATTATGTGGCGGAGCGGCTCGGAGAGGGAGCAGGAGGAAAACCGGCCCGGGAGAGAGAGAGAGAGAAAAGAGAGAGAGAGGCAGAAAAAGAAAAAAAATTCAAAGCCCCAAGTTTGACAAAGTTTGGCTGAAGATAAATAATAACTTACAGATGGGATTGGTTGTTATGTCATGGCCGAACAGGCCCGGAAAACGCTCTCGATCAGAGACGAGTACAGAGGAAAAACCCGTCATCTGCTAATCTTCTATCATTCTGTTCTGCTCCTGAGTCTTTTATACATCTATTGCTTGTTTTTTTGCTCTCTCAGCTGAGCACAGATATCTGTGTTAGGTTATCCACTACACTGGTGCATCTACTGCTAATGCTGAAGCTGCTTTAAAGGCTTCTAAAAGTATCTCAATATCCTGTAGTGTTAAAAGTAGTTTTTGCTAACTGCATTTTAGAATCAAATGATTTAAAAAATACTTATCTTGGTTGAATAGCACACCTCCGCTCTCCTACAGCTTTCTGAGACACAGTAATTTTGTGCTTTTTGCCCAGCACTCGCTTTTTCCACCGTTATCCAGCTCAACGTAGCTCCACATCTCCTAGGTAGAATCCAGAGAGGCAATAAATAACTCGAGGCATTAATAACTTTAACAGTGCTCAAGAAGCATATTAAAACCCACTGTTTACATCCCATAACGCTAACTTCAGCTCCGGGAGCAGCCATCACGGTACTTATAATGACAGACATATATACACGTAGCAGCCGGCACCAGGATCAGGCTATGCGGAGTCTATGTATATATGTCTATGTTATTATCAGTACAGTGATGGCGGCTCCTGGAGCTGAAGCTAGCATTATTGGATGTAAACAGTGGTTTTTAATAAGCTTTTTGAACACTTTTAAAGTTATAAATGCCTCGTTTTAAATATCAGGGCTCTCCAGATTCTCCTGGATAATGGTGTAAAAAACGACTTTTTGGGGCAAAATATGCCCCGATACGGCCGTTGTACAGAGTGCTGGGCAAAAGCACAATATTACAGGATCTCAAAGATGTAGGAGACCTAAGGTGTGCTATTCAACAAAAGTAAGTAATTTTTTTCATGTTTTACTACACCTAAAGTCCATTTTACACTGGAGTTCTCCTTTAAGGTCTTTTAAAAGTAAGGAATACATGTCTGTATATCCAGCGGCGTTGACTATAGTCTTAGCTAACTTCATTATAGCCAAAGAATAATGTGTTGTCAGGATTGGTATACATAGTTTACTTTCCATGGGACGTAATGCCATTTTATTTTAATATTTAACAGTGATTAGAGTGAGTCAATCCTCTGAGCAGACTCTGTTTTACTTTGAGAAAACGTCAGATTTTCTTACCAATAATAGTAACTTACAGATGGGATTAGTTGTTATGTCATGGTTGAACAGGCCCGGAAAACGCTCCTGATCAGCAACGAGTCCAATGGAAAAATCCGCCATCTGCTAATCTTCTATCATTCTACTCCTAAATCTTTTTTTAAATATCAATTGCTTGCTTTTTTCCTTTCTAAGCTGATCAAAGATATCTGTGTTAGGTTCTCCACTACACTGGAGCATCTGCTGCTACTGCTGCCTTAAGAGCTTCTAAAAGTAGAATACTAGCTGCATTATATAGCCATTGAATTGTATTGGAGGAGTGGTATACATAGTTTGACCTACATATCCACATAGCTAGCTAACTAGCTACATACCTGCAAACAGGCTGGGATGTAACAGCATCTTAGTTCAATATTTATTCAACTGCGATTAGCGAGAGCCAATCCTGTGTGGGTCCCTCCCATGACTGTAAAAAATAGTAAAAAATAATAAAGAGATCATGTTCTACAGATTTGTTTTTTACTGCAGGCGCAAATGCTTTACCTGACGCAATGTTTGACACTGGTCTGGCACCACACATGCTAAACCTGAATGAGTATGAATGAACATATACAATATTAGGGTCTGATATCGGTTCTGGTTTTAAGAGGTGGTTTTAGAACAGCTAGTATTTGATTATTTAATTCTTGGAACTGATCCATGTCTGGCCCTGTCACATACACTGAACCCAATGCCTGTATTGTCAGTATACTAAGTTTCATTCTATTAAAAGTAGAAGTAATGAAACTAGTTTATATAATACTAATGTGGCAGTACTTCAGCCTGTAATCAACTTTGAGTGAGTAATCAAGCTCAGAAATCAGTTAGCATTGTGGCTAACCCACTTCAACTCTAAGCTAAGCCTGAGTGTTAGCATCATGGCTATTTTAGGCTATCCTGCTATTCTAGGCTTCATAACTCATGTTTAGAGTAACCTATGGCCATTAAGGTTAATCTATCTGAACAGTATTAGCTAATTCAGAGAATCATGTCCTCCATCATGTGGCAAAATAACCTGATCAGGACCTCTATTAAAATGTATAATGTGTAATAAACATGTAATGACAACAAAGGAAGCAAAAAGAATAAAGAAATACATAAACAAATAAGTACATATATACGTTTTATTCGATGATTATTGTTTTATTTAAGCATTATTGCAGAGCGTTGTTTGTGTGTGTGGTTGGGGGGCTGTGTGTGGGCAAGAGTGGGCTATCAGCTGCAGGGTTGCGCTCTTTGTCCTTGTGTCAATATTCCACAAACGATCAACATGCATCATAATCCCCCCGACCTCCGTCAGCTGCAGTCTAAAGCACCATCTCCATTAGCCCACAGCACAGCGGCGGCAGCGCGGCGTGATGAATGTTCCTGACCAAACGGAAGGAACCGCCTGAAATAAAGAGGCATGTTCCAACAAGTCCTGTCAAAATGCTATTGATTTAATCATGTGCAGACACGCTCACACACACACACACACACACACACACACACACACACACACACATCTTGGGGTACTGTAGCATGTGGGTGATAGGGAGAACTGCATAGAAGGGTCTCTTCAACTCTACGCCTTTCTTCTCTCCTCATGTCTTCTCTCCTCATGTCTTCTCTCCTCTCCTTCTTTTCTCTCCTCATGTCTTTTCTTCTCTTTGCATCTCATCTCTTATCTCTCCTCTCCTTCTCTTCTCTCCTCATGTCTCCTCTTCACTTCTCATCTGTTCTCTTCTCATCTCATGTATTCTCTTCTCATCTCTCCTCTACTCTCCTTATTTCATCTATTCTGTTGTCTCTTGCCTCCTCATCTCTTCTCATCCCATCACATCTCTTTTTTCTCTTCTCTTATCTTCTCATTTCATGTCTTCCCTCCTCATCTTACCTCTTCTTAACCCATCTCATTTCTTCTATTTTCTTATTTTCTTTTATCTTCTTATTTCATGTCATCTCTCCTCATCTCATCTCTTCTACATTTTCTTCACTCCTCATCTCATCTCTCCTTAAACCATATGTTTTCTTCAAATTTCTTCTCTTATCTTCTCATTTCATGTATTATTTCCTCATCTCTCCTCTCCTGTCCTCTCCTCTTCTTGTCTTATTATTATATTATATTATATTATATTATATTAAATAAAAATGTTTGTCCACACTTTTGACTGGTACTGTACATAACACTGATCATATAACACTGATGAACCAGCAAAACAAGGCAAGGCAATTAAAAGCCAAAAGATATAGATAAGAACACAGTAAAAACAAACAAAAAAGAATGCATTTGAATAAATAAAAATAATCATTTAAAAGGATGGTTGACAGTTGTTACTGACAGAGAAAGTGTGAGAGAGAGACTCTATCCCTGTGTGACCCTGACCTTGGCCTGAGTGTGTGAAATGCTCTCAGACTCTAATACCTCATCATATCCAGGTTGACTTTCAGCTCAGTGTGGGAGACCCCATAAAACAAAAGGTTAAATAAACCACTGTAAACTGTAACACACACACACAAGCACAAACGCACACACACACAGGCACAAACGCACACATATACACACAGTTATAAAGAGTAAGGTGTATTTATAGAATGTATTAAAAGGGTTATGCAGTCTAACACACTCTCATGGTTAAGAATCACTACATTATTTTTGAATTAAACATTTACACAGATACACTATATTGCCAAAAGTATTCATTCACCCATTCTTGATTCATTGAACTCGGGGTTGATCACTTCCATGTTTACAGGTGTATAAAATCAAGCCCCTAGTTAAGCAGACCCCTTCTACAAACATGAGCAGCTTCAACTTCATGTAGTCTTCAGATTAGCTCTAAAACTATGTGAGTTTCATGGAATTTTAAATGGGTTTTAAGCAGCTCCATCCAAGCTTAGATTACCGAATACAATGTGGGTGAGCGGATATTTTTGATAAACCACTAGAAGTTGTCATTTCATAGAGTAATCAACATGATATAAACAAAGAAAATGTGATGTGTGATAATGCTTTTGGATACACAATATTGTGGATACACAATAGTATTGCCTAATACCTCACTCTACCTCTCTCTGCCTTCAGCCTAGTTATGTCACATGATCACAGTGTGCAGCAAAAGCTTGATTTTGTTGTTGTTTGTTATGTTCTTACAGCTCTTTTGATGTGAGTTCAGGAGTGTAACTGAATACAGGCTTTAGTTGTGCTGTGAGAAAGGGGTGAACCTTTCACTCTTTGTTACAAGAGTACACAGCATGTTGTGTGTGTGTGTGGGGGGGGGGGGAGGGTGTTCAGCTCTTTCTCTGTGTGTTGAGGAGTCTGACTGCCTGGTGGACGAAGCTGTTGCACAATATTAATGTAGTCGCCAACCCGTGTTGTAAGCTGTTACAGCAAATTGTCTGAACTGCTAACTTTGTGCTTGGCTGTGTACTGTAGTGTTCCCTCTATTGCTCTGTGGTTCTCAGTGGATTGATGCTGTCTATGAAATCTGTGTGAGATTTACGTTTATGTTGCAGTTAAGGTTGGGCCATTTTATAAATTATTGTGATAAATGGATTTTAATCTTCCCTATTGATGAAACTAGCACCTTGAAATAATTATCACTGTCAATTAAAACAATGTAAATTACTGTTTTACCTTTAAAAGTTTTTTTATAACATTTCTACCTGTACTATCCCTCTGTATTTATCTATATACTGTCTCCCTCCCAGGAGGGAATGTAAAAATCAAGGGGAAACAGACAAACATTTAATAAACAAAGCAACAAAAATATGCATTGAATTAAAAACTGCTTACAAATGCAACAAGTAGAACAAAGATGAATATAATGTAATAAAAATACATTTTTGACATTAAAAATATACTCAAGTAAAAATGCAGAGAATTGCCTTTAAAACAAGCCAAACTCTTGAATGTACAATTTGTTCAATTGTATTTGTATTTTTTGCACTATTAGGTACACTTAAAATTGTTTAATTTCCTCAAAAATCATCAGTGCACTTTATGTGTGAATTTTACCAGTCAGATTGTACAGCATGATACAGGTGTTCCAGTTTAGTTCTCCAGCACCGAGACTCGAGACTGGAGCAGTATTAGCATTAGCCGCCAACTGCGCTAAACACTAGCTCTTTTAGCGCTAGCTCTTTTCTAGGTGAGTATTATCAACCTGGAGCCTGCTGTTAACCCTGGCCTGCACTAGCGGTTAGTGGCTCGCTGATAATGCTAATGCTGCTGCACCCAGAGGCAATCTGGAAATCTAAGCTTACTGTAAATAAACAGAAGCAGTTTACTCACCCAAATAAACACTTTTTAGGAGAGAAATCTGTGTAGATCAACATACAGCACTCGTTTTTTACAGTCCTGTGCTTTATAATTTGTGTTTTTTTTATTGCAGTTTATAATCCGGTGTGCCTTATAGTCTGAGAAATATGATATGTGAATGTGAAATATGATATGTGAAGTGAATGTAGAATGTTATTACCCACTTCTGGCTTACAGTGCTTCTGTTTTCACAGGCAACAGAACACTGATTGCACTTCTGACTAACAACATTTATAGAAATAATAACATCCACATATAGCTTACTAAAATCTCTCATCTGAGACACTTCCTGCCTGCTTACCCTGAACCGACTCTGTGTTCTCCATCGTCTTTCGTGTCATATTTGTCTCTGAGCACACCAATTTGGTTTCAGGTCGCAGAACGAGGTGTGAAAAAATGAAAATCTCCCGGCATGTCACGCGGGCCTGGATCTAGCCAGTGAGCCGAGCAGGCTAATTTTCTCATCAACTGAAAATTACAGGAAAATATGGTGCATTTTTTTGAGTCGCTCTTGATCTTTGTGTCGATAACGAGGGGGCATGTGATCCGCAGTCAGTGTAATTAATAGGAATGTCAGGGAAATTATATTAATAGCATCTTGTGTGGCATCAATTTGGTTTAGATTGCCTTTCTGACAAGCGGTTTTAATTAAAAATATCAACACGAGCTTTGAAGTACTGTAGCCATTTCAGGAAAATATCAAATATGTTGCCATCTGGTATTTTCAACCTGTCTTGTCTCGTGGCTAATTAGAAGTAATGCAGTCAAGTCGCTATCAGACTTAGAAAAATGACACTGTCACTGCTTCAGCAACAGCAACATCCACTGCTGTGAACAGTAATATTAATAGAAGACCAGCAATTATTTGGTCAAGATATATTTTCCATATTTTTAATAATTTTCGTCCCATTTCCAAATTTTTTTATAATGTGAGATTCAAAGTCTGAACGCTAGGTGTCAGAAACGGGCCAAAGAATCTAAAAGCGGCGAGAGTGAAGTTTTAGCGCAGAAAAACAGGCAAAAGAGTCTAAAAGCGGAGAGAGTGCGCAGTTATAGCGCAAAAAAACGACGAAAGAGTCTAAAAGTTGTCGTAATTAAGGAGTTTAATATTAAGAGACATCATGAAATTAAACAATTTCAATCAAATCAATTAAAAAAAATCTTAAAAGATAGATAAAGATAGTAAGTCAAGTAAAATGTTGTGTAAATGAAAATAATTAGGAAAATGTATTATTTAAAGTGGTATATTTCATTATTTTTTATTACAGAGTCTGTGGCCCGTGACTTCACATATATTTCTCCTTCTGACCCCCAACAAAAAAAAGTTTGGACACCCCTGGTTTGCTGTGTCTGTCAGCGTAGTGTCCAGAGGCTCGAGGCACTACCAGGAGAAGGTGAGTGAAGCTATGGAGCAAAGCATCAACAGTGTGTGTATGTAACTTTCCATCTACAAAGGTGAAGCAGCTAGGTAGGATTGTCTTATAGAGTGAAGAGTGACCCACCACTCAAAATATACAAATGATACCTGCGCTGTGGTGATGTTTCCTGTGGCGTCCTGATCAATGAAGAACGGTGTAAAAGGAGGATAAAAATAAAGAATGCAGAGAAATACAGATACAGAACTACATTCTGTTATTATAATGTTATAAAACTACTAAGTGCTCCTGTATAAAGCTCAGTGGAGATGAGCCATTAGATAGTGGGTTTAGAAACAAGGAGGTGATCATGATGTTACAGTATGTTTTATATGTATTAGGTGTATAGTGTATTAAAACACATTTATACATTATATATTTATTTATTGCATGGAGGAAAGCAGGAGTGGAGTAAATACTGTGAGTGCTGAGCAGACCTCAGTTTCTAAGGATGTGGAAGGTGTGTGTGAGCAAGAAAAACACTGGTCGTGTGTGTGTGTGTGTGTGAGTGTGTGTTGACCTCATTGCTGACTCGTGTAGGCAGTCACTCTGCTCGGTAAGTATGCGTCATGCTTTGTTTCACCTGACGTGTAATTATTTTTTCCATTAAACACACGGCGAGTATTTCACTTAGTCCTCAGCACTGAAATTTCAATCAGGCCCGCGCCGCGCCGCCGAGAGAGGCGGAGCTCCCGACTATAACAAGACGCCAGAGTAAAGAAAATAATACACTGTCAACATGGAGAGGAAACGCATAACAAAAAATAATCATTTGTAATTTGAGGCCGACGCATATGTTAAAGCCACGACAAACGACGGGGAAAAATTAATAGCTTTTCTGCCACAGAAGAAACATTATTTGATGGATATGCAATCATTTGCATATTTCCACTTTACACGTGGGCTGCAGAGTGAGTGCTATTTAAATCACTGATCTGACTCTATAATCAGGAACAGGACGGTAACCTGCGTCGCTCTAAGAAGTGCAGTGTAGTTCTCATTACTGCCCTGACACTGAGCAAGCAGTCACACGCTCATTATGCTGGCCTGGCGAGGCTAAATTACCACAGCGGAACTGTAGCGTGTACTGCTCTACCCTTATTCAAGGCTTAATAGACATTTTGGTGTTCATGACGTGTTCATACGGATGTGACCCTCAGCGTCAAAATTAAAAAATGCAGTTTTTAGATCAAAAAATATATAAAAAGTAGCCCTGCTGAACAATTTAACCCTAGACCAACTTTACCACAGATTTTATCAATACCATTCTGTTTTTTCTTCCAATTAAGATTTATTAATGTTTATACAGAGTTATAGGGGGCCTATCATACACCCTGCACAAGGCAAGTCATGATGCTCATTGCTATCTTACACTCTGTCACTTACGCCCTGCGCCTGCGCCATTAAAATAGCATTTTTTACGAGTTTACTGACAGACACTGATGGGCAGGTGGTCTGGTAGTGAGGTGTGTTTAGCTACATTTGTGGTGTGTTTTTATCTTGGCAGTACAAAATACAGGTGCGCCACTGACTGATTAAACCCTGACAAGATTCAAGTGTCAGCCGCCCAATCCTGTCTGGTCGAGTGTCGTGTGTGTTGCGTGCGCTCAGCAACAACTTCAACATCAACGATAAACAGAATAAAGAAAAAAATAGCATTGCTCTTTCCTTAAATGAGCACTGCTGGTGTATCTTCACAGCGTGAACACACAGGTCAGTGTCTTCTGCTGAGACGCACAAAAGCACGGTTGTTAAGATATCAACATGCCAAAGTCAGAGTACATCTGACTCTTAAAGGGAATGACTACAGGCACACTGATTGGTTTATTTCACGTTCCAAAACACACCCATGATTAATTAAGGGAATTAATTCACGCCTTTTGTGTGTGCCTTTTGAGATGCATAAGGTGTAATTTTTGTGCCCTCACAATAACAAAGACACCGCTGTGCCTTAAATCAAGCTGCATGATGCACAAATGACAGGTGCGCTATAGATGGCTAAAACAGGGCCCATAGTTTCTGTGGTCATTGTACAAAATAATACAGAGGTAATATTATAAGTAAAAAAAAGGCAAAAAGGGGGAAAAGAGTGAAAAAAAAATAAAACAAGAAAAAAATTTGAAAAAACAACAACAAAAGGAAAAACAAACAGAACAAATATTAAAGGACAACAACAAAGAATGCAGAACAGCTACAAAAATTAATAAAGTCATAAATGAGCAAATAATTTAGCTTATTTTTGCATATTTCAGTTAGAGGCCATATTCCAGATGTTCCTAAATGATTGATAAGGTGTGTCTTAGCATCTGTAAGACTAGGGAGCGCAGTTATGGTCCTGTAGCACCAGACTCCTACATGGTTCTGAGCTTGTTCAGCTTAAGCACACCTGGTCATTCGGCTGTTAATCACCAGGTTTATTAAGTTACTGCAGGGAAATCGGCAAACTTTGCTGGACTCCAGACCCATAGGCCACCCTGGTACTAGACTTCTACAGCATCCCTGTTGGTCACTACGGTATCTCAGGTGGATGTTATGGTTGTGATCAGTGGTTTGTAGGTCATTATTAAGGAGTTGCTAAGTGGTTGCAAGGATTCCTCTGCTGGGTGATTGCTAAACATTTGCCACAGTGTTCCTAAGTGGTCACTGCAGTATTCCAGGTGGTTGCCATGGTGTCTCAGCTGATTACTAGGGTGCGCAAAAGTGTTTGCCCTCTTCGTGATTTCTTTTTTTTTTTGCATGTTTGTCACTCTTAAATGTTTCCGATCATCAATCAAATTTAAATATTAGTCAAAGTTAACAAAAGTAAACACAAAACACAGTTTTTAAATGAAGGTTTTTATTATTGTATTAGAGGAAAAAACCTACATGGCCCTCTGTGAAAAAATGTTTGTCCTCTATTTAAAACATAACTTAACTGTGGTTTGTCACACCTGAGTTCTATTTCTCTAGCCACACCCTGGACTGATTACTACCACACCTGTTCTTAATCAAGAAATCACTTAAATAGGACCTGCCTGACAAAGCGAATTATAAAAGATACTCAAAAGCTAGACATCATGCCAATATCCCAAAAAAATAAGGACCAAATGAGAAAGAATGCAATTAAGGTCTATCAATCTGAAAACTTTATAAAGCCATTTCTAAAATTTTGGGACTCCAGCAAACCACAGTGAGAGACATTATCCACAAAACGTTGAATAGTGGTGAACCTTCCCAGAGGGGCCGGCTGTCCAAAACTGCCTCAAGAGCACAGTGAGGACTCATCCAAGAGGTCAGAAAAAAGAGCCAACGATCATCCAAAAGAACCAAAGAACTGTAGGCCTCACTTGCCAAAAATGGCCTGCATGGCAAGGTCGAAAACCACTGCTGATAAAAAAGAACATTCAGACTTGAATTCATTTTGCCAGACAACATCTGTGAAAGACTTCTGTGTGACTGCGAGTTACTGCAAATGCTTGATTGCGGTTGTTGCTGCTAACAGTGGAACAACCAGTTATTCAGTTCATTTAAAAACTGTTTGATAAATTTGATGATCTGGAACATTTAAGAGTGACAAACATGCAGAAAGTAGCATTTCTATTATTGTTCAACTTAGGAAACATGTTTTACCTCAAATCTCCCTCTTCCATCTGCAGAAATCTCTACAGGTGAATGTAAAACTCGACAGCACTGAATCAGACTGTAACAAATCAAACCTGCAGGCGTCCGGGTCCTCCAGCCATTTCCCCATCTCCTTTATAACCACTGTAAATTCACCGCTCCACAATCAGCCCTTACACACCTCACTTCAGCCCTGTTTAACTACACCATCCACCTTAAGAGCAGATTAGCTGAGTGTGTGTATGCTCCTGATTCACCTGCCAGCTCGCTATCAAACCCTGATGGAGTGATGGCAGGCCAGGCCGGATGAGATAATGAAGGTGTGGATTGGGTGGAAGTCTCTGAGGAATGGACTGAGGGCCGTGAAGCCGTAGCTCATAGAGGTGCAGAAGCAGGTATCACTTCATCTCTCAGAGCCAGATATGACTGAAACCTTTCAAACACTAACAGCACACTCTCGGGGGGTGAACTGAGGTGTGACATTTCACCCCGCTCCATTCACTGATTGGGTTTAGAGGAGTTACCACACTCAGGAGGCAATCTGGAGCTCTGACAGAAAATAAGAGAAAAAGAAAGATAGATATAGCAAAATGTACAATTGCACATTTATCATCTTTTACTTTTTTAAATATATTGCGTCTGTATTCTAGATCAATCTGATAAACAATAAAACTGTTGGATATCTGGAACACAATAAATAAAGAAGCTTGATTTAATTAATTAGTTAGAACATTTTTTCACTCTACCTCATTCTGCCTCACTCTGCCACATTTTACCTCTCTCTGCCTGTCACGTCTGGTGCTGTTAGCTCCTCTGTCCCTTCCACACCCAGCTCTAACGGAGGTTCTCAGGTTAACAACTACACTACCCAGAATGCACCACCCGCTGACATCACGCACTCACCTGATCACGTGACGCCTCACCTGCTTCCACCAGGAAGCCCCGAATACTGATTACTGGCACTATAAAGGTGCACGCCAAACAGACTTCATCGCCGCGTATTGTAGGTTATCCTCGTACAAAGCGTTACTTATCTCTTGTCTCAGTTACTTTGTGTATGACCTTGCTTTTGTTTACTCGACGCCGATTCTTGCCTCTGCCTTTGATATTGGATTGTTTGTGTATGACCTGGACTGTGCTTTCACTACTGCCTCTTGGATTACCTCTGATACTGGATTGCTTGTGTATGAACTCTGGACTGTCTCTCGTTTATGGTATGGTTTTGTCTTCATTGCTCTGTCTACTGGTGATCACCCTTATTTTTGTATCGACCCTGATTTCATCTGTTTATTATCATAATAAACACATTTTGTTTTTATCAGTATCTGCGCTTGTCTGCTATTCTGTTCTGACCATGACAGAATACGCGGCCGAACTAAATCAGATAGCAGATACTGAGGCTATTAGATCTGGTTTAGCCAACCAGGGGAGGCTACTCGGTCAGCACCAGCAAACGCTCGCTGGTGTGACCCAAGCTGTTTCTGAGCTAGCCCGCCAGCAAACCACGCAGCACTAGCTGCTAGCTCACCTCAGAGGCGTAACTGAGCCTAGCCCTAGCCCGTTAGCTGCCCCCAGTATGCCCAACGCTAACTGTTCTGTACCTGGATTTTCTGTCTCTAAACCGGAGTTGTTTGATGGGGATCCGGAAAAATGCAGCGGTTTTCTTTTACAATGCTCCGTGTTTTTCAGTAATTCACCGCCTACAACCGATAAAGCTAAGATCGGTTTCATTATCTCACGGCTTTCTGGTAAGGCACTCGAGTGGGCTACAGCTATTTGGGAAGACCTTTCTGGGGCTAGTTACACTGACTTTTTGGCTACTTTCCGCTCAGTTTTTGATCATTCGCGTTATGGACAGTCTAATGGAGAACTTTTGCTGGCTCTTAAGCAAGGTCAGAAGCCGGTGGCTTCCTACGCTCTGGAGTTTCGCACTCTCGCGGCTGGTAGTGGGTGGAATAACGCTGCGTTGATCAACGTGTTTAGATGCGGACTTAATCCAGATATACAGAGGGAATTAGCCTGCAGAGATGATTCCCTGACCCTGGATCAGCTCATTTCACTGTCGATCCGGTTGGATCAACTGCTCTCGCGCCGACCCAAGATCAGTCCTCGCACTCAACACACTTCTGTGTCTCTGCCCCGCGCTCCCACTCCAGAGAAAGCTGCGCTGCCTGCCCCAGAGCCCATGGATATCCAGAAAACCCGGCTAACTCCTGAGGAGCGGCAGCGACGAATCCAGCTTCGCCTATGCCTTTATTGTGGAGAGGCCGGGCATTTCAAGGCTGAGTGTGGTCTCCTGACCCGACCTGTGAAAGCTCCAGCCCTGGGACAGCGCGTGGAGTGCTCTCCACGCGCTAACGTGGTACGTAAGCACAACACAATCCTTCGCTCTAAATGTTTTTCTTTGACTGTAAATATTATGTTACCTACTGGTATGCTCTCTGTCCCAGCGCTTGTAGATTCCGGGTCGGAGGGGAACTTCATCAGCCAGGACCTAGTTAAGGAGCATGGAGTTCCCACCAGAGAACTTCTACGTCCATTAGCCATCCATGCTGTTGATGGAAAGACTGTCCGCTCCAAGCCGGTTACCCTGCAGACTCTGCCCATCACTCTACAAGCCAGCGCTCTCCATTTTGAGGAACTACCGCTTTTCGTGCTTCCCTGCACCGAGCATCCAGTTATCCTGGGCATGCCATGGCTGAAGACCCACGATCCCACTGTCTCCTGGCGCGATGGGGATATCACGGTTTGGTCTGCTCATTGTCATGAACATTGTCTAGCTTTGGATAGTTTAATCATTCAGTCTACTTCAGTAGAAAGTCCTGATGTTGCTGATCACGTTGTTGTACCCGCTGAGTATTCAGATTTTTTGGAAGTGTTTAGCAAAGATAACGCTACTAAATTGCCTCCGCATCGTCCCTATGACTGTGCTATTGACCTAGTGGAGGGTGCCACCTTACCCAAAGCTAGAGTCTACCCCCTTACGCTCGATGAGGAAAAGGCTATGCGTGATTATGTTACTGAAGCTTTGGCGCAGGGTTTCATTCGGCCGTCAAAGTCCCCCGTCGGTTCTGGGTTCTTCTTTGTAAAGAAAAAGGACGGGGGACTGAGACCATGTATTGATTATAGAGGTTTGAACGCCATTACGAGAAAATTTGCTTACCCATTGCCCCTCATTCCATGTGCCCTTGAGCAACTGCGTACAGCTACCTATTTCACTAAACTCGATTTGCGCAGTGCTTACAATTTGATCCGCATTAGGGAGGGGGACGAGTGGAAAACCGCGTTTACCACTACTAATGGTCACTACGAGTACCTAGTCATGAGTTATGGTCTCGCTAATGCCCCCGCAGTATTTCAGTCGTTTATGAACGACGTATTTAGAGATATGATTGGCAAGTATGTGACACTTTTTATTGACGACATTTTGATCTATTCCTCAGACCTAGATTCCCACGTGCAGCACGTGCGCTCTGTTCTCCAGAGGCTTTTAGAGAACAACCTTTATGCGAAAGCCGAGAAGTGCGAGTTCCACCTTCAAAGAGTCGCATTTCTCGGCTATGTCATCAGCTCCCAGGGAGTTCTTATGGATGACTCTAAAGTAGATGCCGTAACTAGCTGGCCTGTTCCCCAGTCTATCAAAGATCTTCAGCGTTTCTTAGGATTCGCAAACTTTTACAGACGTTTCATACGTAATTTTAGTAGCATAGCTGCCCCCCTTACGGCGCTCACTAAAAATGCCACCAAAATTCTGAAGTGGTCCCCTGAAGCTGACCAAGCTTTTAAGAAATTAAAAGCCGCCTTTGTCTCTGCCCCCATCCTGACGCATCCTAATCCGGATTTACCTTTTGTTGTAGAGGTCGATGCTTCTAATACCGGCGTCGGAGCAGTTCTCTCCCAACGCAGCGGTTCACCGCCTAAGCTTCATCCCGTAGCCTTTTTCTCAAAGAAAATGTCGCCTGCGGAGCGTAATTATGGGATTGGGGATAGAGAGCTGCTGGCTGTCAAATTAGCTCTTGAGGAGTGGCGTCACTGGCTGGAAGGTGCTGCACATCCATTCACCGTTCTAACTGATCACAAGAACTTAGAGTATCTCCGTACAGCTAAACGTTTAAACCCCCGTCAAGCTCGTTGGTCATTGTTTTTCTCACGTTTCAACTTCTCAATCTCGTTTCGTCCAGGCAACCGTAATACTAAAGCTGATGCCTTATCCCGTGTTTTCAGTTCCCCAGATGACACATGCCACGTTTCTGAACCCGAACACATTCTGCCACCCACAGTTAAAGTAGCTGCCATTAGATGGGAACTAGATGATCTTATCCAGCGGAGTCTGGTTAACACACGACCTCCGGAGGGTTGCCCTCCTCACAAGACTTATGTACCTGAACAATTTCGTGATCAACTTATTGGCTGGGCACATGCTGCTCTTACTTCCGGTCATCCAGGCGTTACACGTACATTGCAACTCATCTCAGCTCGGTATTGGTGGGAAACCATGCGAGCTGATGTTCAAACGTTCGTAGTTTCATGTTCTGTCTGCGCACAATGCAAAACACCAAAAACCCTTCCAGCCGGTAAGCTATGTCCTCTGCCTGTGCCTGAACGTCCATGGTCACATATTGCTGTAGACTTTGTTACTGATTTGCCTGAATCTGAAGGTTACACAACTGTCCTTACTGTTGTAGACAGATTTTCTAGGGGAGTTAAGTTTATCCCTTTTCCTGCACTTCCTACTGCTCTTCAGACCGCCCAAGCTATATACACACACATTTTCAGACATTATGGGGTTCCGGAGGACATTTTGTCAGACAGAGGTCCTCAATTTACTTCTCGGGTATGGAAATCATTTTTTGAACATTTGGGTGTACACGTAAGTCTCACTTCTGGGTTTCACCCCACTAGTAATGGTCAGTGTGAGAGAGTCAACCAAGAGTTAGGAAAGTTTCTAAGGTTATATTGTTTCAAGCATGCGTCTGAGTGGTCACAATATCTAATTTGGGCTGAAATAGCCCAAAACTCCTTAACTAACTCCACGTCTGGTCTCACTCCCTTTCAGTGCATTCTGGGTTATCAGCCTCCGTTAGCTCCGTGGACAGCGTCGTCCACTGAGATTCCCGCTGTTGACGATTGGATGAAGCGGAGTGAGCAGGTGTGGGAGGAGACGCATCAGCAGATCTCGGAGGTCTTACGGAAATATAAGGAGCAGTCCGACAGACACCGTGGCACCACCCCCCAATACCAACCCGGAGACAGGGTGTGGTTGTCGACCCGGGACTTGAGGTTTGAGGGGGCCTGTAGGAAACTGCTGCCTAAGTATATTGGCCCATTCAAGGTGTTGTCTCAGGTTAACGAGGTGACTTATAAGATTGAGTTGCCTGCTCAGTACAGGGTGCATAACTCTTTCCATGTTTCTCTGCTCAAGCCTCTTGTCCCAGGTCCGCTTGCTGAGGGTGTTCCAGATGACGTGCCGCCCGCGGCAGTGGAGGGGGAGGATTCATCTACCTATGCGGTTCGAGAGGTGTTGGATTCACGCAGGCGTGGCGGTGTGCTCCAGTACCTCATAGACTGGGAGGGTTACGGCCCTGAGGAGCGTTGCTGGGTTGCCGCCGGTGACGTGCTGGATCCTGCTCTACTGGCCGAATTTCATGCCCGTCACCCTGGTAAGCCTGCTCCTAGACCCCGTGGGCGTCCCAAGCGCTCACTCTCTTCTTCGGCTCCGGTGCGTAGGGGTTCCCAGTCTCGCAACCCCCGCCTGCCCGTCACCTCTGAGGCTACGCCTGGTCCTCCCGCCGGTACTCCCTGCCCGTCGGGTGGACGTCGTCGTGGTCGTCCCCGTTCCGGCTCCGTTCCGACTCCCTTGGGGGGAGGTACTGTCACGTCTGGTGCTGTTAGCTCCTCTGTCCCTTCCACACCCAGCTCTAACGGAGGTTCTCAGGTTAACAACTACACTACCCAGAATGCACCACCCGCTGACATCACGCACTCACCTGATCACGTGACGCCTCACCTGCTTCCACCAGGAAGCCCCGAATACTGATTACTGGCACTATAAAGGTGCACGCCAAACAGACTTCATCGCCGCGTATTGTAGGTTATCCTCGTACAAAGCGTTACTTATCTCTTGTCTCAGTTACTTTGTGTATGACCTTGCTTTTGTTTACTCGACGCCGATTCTTGCCTCTGCCTTTGATATTGGATTGTTTGTGTATGACCTGGACTGTGCTTTCACTACTGCCTCTTGGATTACCTCTGATACTGGATTGCTTGTGTATGAACTCTGGACTGTCTCTCGTTTATGGTATGGTTTTGTCTTCATTGCTCTGTCTACTGGTGATCACCCTTATTTTTGTATCGACCCTGATTTCATCTGTTTATTATCATAATAAACACATTTTGTTTTTATCAGTATCTGCGCTTGTCTGCTATTCTGTTCTGACCATGACACTGCCTCACCCTAGCTCACTTTACTTCCTCTGCCTCACTCAAGCTTGCTTAGTCTTTACCTCATGCTACCTCTCTCTGCCTTGTCATAAATCACTCTACCTCCCTTTGCCTCACTCTTGCTGTACCTCCCTTTGCCTCACTCTTGCTGTACCTCACTCTACTTCTGTCTGCCTCGCTATACCTTGCTTTGCCTTAATCTACCTCATGCCACCTCTCTCTCTACCTTGCTCTGCCTCACTCTAGCCTACTCCATCTCACTACCTCAGAAAACTCTGTTTAATCTACCTGACATTACCTCTCTCCACCTTTCTGTATCTCACTTTACCTCTCTCTCTACCTCACTTCACCTGACACCCCAACTGGAACAACCAGCTTTACCAGCTTAAGCTGTTCTAGCTGGTAACTGGTTTCTAGCTGGTAATTGGTTCATAGCTGGTCAGAACATCTAAAACCAGCTTGTAGCTGGTCTGTACCTGGTAACGGGTAGCTGTTTTTTGATGTTCTGACCAGCTATACACCAGTTACCAGCTAGAAACCAGTTACCTGGTGCAAACCAGCTACAAGCTGGTTTTAGATGTTCTGACAAGCCATGAACCAGTTACCAGCTACCAGTTACCAGGTTCCAAAACACAGCTTAACCTGGTAAAGCTAGTCAACCTCTCTACCTTGCTGTATCTCACTTTACCTCACTCTGCTTACTCTACCTCTCTCTGCCTCCACCTGGCTCTATTTTTTTTCTATTTAACCTACCTCTCACTTTACCTCTCTCTCTACTCAAGCTTGTTCTATCTCTCTCAGCCTCACTCTACCTTCCTCCTTCTGAATCTACTGCACACAACCTCACTTTACCTTGATGTAACTTACTTTACCTTCTCTGTACCTCAGCCTACCTCACTGCTTTCTCTCTCTATCCTGCTGTACCTCACTTTACCTCTCTCTCTACTTCACTCTGCCTCACTCTACCTCTCTCTGCCTCACTCTACCTCTCTCTGCCTCACTCTACCTCTCTCTGCCTCACTCTACCTCTCTCTGCCTCACTCTACTTTTTAGCCTAGTTATGTCATCGGTTATCATGATGTAGCAGAATAATAACCTGTTTTTTTCTGCAAGAATAGAAATCAGTATCAATATTTTCTACTCCACACCCCTATACTAGACTAAACTAAACAGAAACTTTGGAGAACTTTTGTATAAACTAAGTTGAGTTAACTCGAAAAATGCTCTGTAATCAGTTACCACAATATTTTCTGTTGGCCTGAATTTACATTTTTTTTTATAGTGATAGGACAGGTTCTGGCAGTATGCTGAACCTCTGAGCGAGTTTCATTTGTGTCTATAGAACCTTTTGTACTCGCTTTTTTATTTCTCCTTTCACCACAAAACAAGGAGATTGATGTGCTTTAGAGGACGTTCAGGAGCGTCTGGGTGGAACTGAAGCTCTGAGGAGTGAAGCTGGAGTAAACACAGGACCGCCCAGGTCTCTCCAGAATGACCACAGTGTGTGCATGACTGGGCTGAGACATGGTGGCTAATTATGGGATAAATTAGAGGTCTTTTCCCTAAATCCCCCATAAAGGACCGGTTCCTGGTCCTGGGAGAAGACTGTCAGTGTGGATGAGGGTGGAGATAGAGTCTCTGTGTGAAGTAAGCTGGAACTATTGTAGAGTATCAGCCAGAGATAGTCCCAACCTGCAGATGGCAGTAAACAAATTAAGGGGGAGGAGCTACAGAAGATAAATCCTCTTAATCAGAATATTTAATGGTTTACTAAGGATTTTGCGGCTCAATTGAAGTTTTTTTTGCATAAGATGCAAAAACTTTTGTCTGAACTGAGTTAAGTTAACTCAAATAACATTATGTAATTGGTTTCTGTGCTATTTTAAATTGAGCTGAGACAGTTATATACTTCTTTACACAAAAAAGACACGTCATACGACATTAACTAGTATATCTAATCACACAGACAATACTAGCCAGAAACTGCTGGTCACGATCATTAGAATAGAATTTAAAATAGAATACTATGATGAATTCCCAGTACACATGTGAAACTGTGGATCAAGGGACAGTAAATGCTTTCATATAGATGCTGTTACCATGTCCTCTGGATGCTGAGGAACACCACGCCCACTTGTTCAGTCCTATGCATGTGATATCTCCTCCATTAAATGTAGATGTTAAACTTCTCAGTTAAATTCTAACCAGATGATGCCACTTCTGAATTTTTAAAACATAGCCTAAATAATGGAAACATCATAAAACGCAAACAGCCACCCCTGCTAAATATTTGCAAGAATACATGCAGTGTTTTTTCTTTTTAATCTATTCAGAGGTGGACCTGCTGGTGTGCTTCAGATCATTGTCCTGTCGCAGAACCCAAGTACACCTGAGCTTGAGGTTACAAACTGATGGACAGATATTCTCCTTCAGTATTTTCTGGTTGAAAGCAGAATTAATGGTTTAACCAATTACAGCAAGTTGTCCAGATCCTGATCCAGCAAATCAGACCCAGATCATCATACTACCACCACCATGTTTTACATACAGTATGAGGTTCTTTTTCTAAAATGATGTGTTACGGCAGATGTGACAGGACGAACGCTTTTGTCACGTCATTCCAAGGAAAGTCCTGAAGATAATCAAGAAGTGTTTTTTTTGGTAAATGCTTGATGGGATATTTTGTTCTTTTTTGGTCAGCAGTGTTTTTTGCCTTGGGAATCTCCCATGGATACTATTTTTTGACATGTCTCTTTCTTATTATTAGATTAATCACACTGACCTTAACTGAGGCAAGTGAGACCTGCAGTTGATATTAATCTGTAAGAGGCAAAGACTTTTTCACGGCATTGTATATATTTTTTAAATTAAATACATTTATTTCACAGATTTCACAGTGCAATAAAAAGATGAAAGTACGAACTTCAGCCGCGATGCCGTCTCATATCGTAAAACTGTCACTAACTCACTCTCAGACTCCGAAACATTTTTTTTCTTAAAGTTCTCTTTTAAGCTGGGGGCATAAACCACAGCCCCCCGGAGAAAACAATCACGCAAAGATCAAGACAAATTCTCTTATTTTCCCCTGTCAGACCATCACTCTCGCCGCTCTCATAGCAATAGAGTCTGCAGCCGGCGCCAGGTGACGGAGGGTTACGCTGGTGATTGAGTGGATGCTGGAGAGCCCGAGGCCAAAGACTAACAGCACTGTTACACACACGAGGTCACTGCACTGAGGAAACACACACACACACACACACACACAACTGCACACTTTTACACACTACACACACCAACAACAGGACCCTCACTGGCATTACAAGATGATCTTCAAGTGATTAGGAATTATCCAGGATTATTATTAGATATAACTAGACATTAGATAAAAGTATTGGGACACACATTTAATGATTTCTTCTGGAATTAAGGGTATTAAAAAGAGTTTATCCTGCTTTTGTTGGAGTAACTGTATCTACTGTCCAGAGAAGGCTTTCTACTGTATTTAGGAACATTACTATGTTAACTGGATTTACATTTAGCCAGAAAAACAAGTTAGTAAGGTCAGGAAGTTGGATGATTCCCAACTCCATCCATCACATCTCACATCACATGAAAAGGATTGGATGGAGTGCCATCATTTCAAAGAACTTTCACTTCTCCACAGATCAATGCTTGTTTTAATTGCGCATAAAGATCATGACCTGTTTAAAATCAGCCACAGCATCTTAATCAGACTTTGATTAGGCCACTCCAAAACCTTCATTTTTTAATCCATGTAGAGGTGGACTTCTTTTTGGGTCATTGTCCTGCTGCAGAACCCAAGTAGCTTGAGCTTAAGGTCACGAACAGATGGCCGGATATTCTCCTTCAGGATTGTCTGGTAAACAGCAGAATTCCTGGTTCCATCTATTACAGCAAGTTGTTCAGATCCTGAAGCAGCAAAGCAGCCCCAGACTATCGCACTACCACCCCCATGTTTTACATTCAGTATGATGCTCTTTTTCTGAAATTATGTTTCATGCCCGATGTAATGGGACACACACCTTACCCAAAGAGTTCCACTTTTGTCACACTAATCCAAATTTACTACTATTTACCCAAAGTTCTAGAGATCATCAAGATCACTTTTTGTTTTTTTGGTAATTGTGAGATGGGCCCTTGTGTTATTTTTGGTCAGCAGTGTTTTTTGCCTTGAAGCTCTCTCATGGAGACCATTTTTGACCAGTCTCTATCTTATTATTAATTCATTAACACTTACCTTAACCAAGGCCTGTGAGATCTGTAGTTTTTTTTTGTTCTTGGTTCTTTTGTGACCTCCTGGATGAGTTGTCCATGCCCTTTTGGAATAAGGGCACTCCTGCGAAGGTTCACCAGTGTTCCATGTGATTCCCAAAGCATTAAAAATGTCATTGTAACCTTTTCAAGACTTGGAGATGTCAATGACTTTTTTATTGTTTTTAATATTTCTTTAGAATAATAAGTGTGATCATTTTATCATTAACCTAAAACCTAAATGTAATCATATACCTAGTCCTAAAACTGTTAAGATTAAAGTTTGGATTTGAGTTGGTTGGAAGGATACATTCATGAGAATCTTTTATTTTCACCTGCTAAATACTAACTACTGCTAACTTACATACAAGTGATTTTTTTTACTCAAACTGATAGATAAACATACAAAATACTGTAAATGCCTGCAAATAACTCTTTCTACTTCTACTAACAAACAGTATCAGCCAAGGTCGTGACCTTGAGCCCAAATGCTCCTCAGCACCACCAGCACAAACAGTAAAAACTCCCTGTTTCTTTCTTATTCCGCTCTACTGTAATGAACAGAGTTTCAATTTAAGTTGTTTAATTTGTTCCATTTGTTATGTTTAGACAACTCATTAACATTATCATTTATTATCATTAGAGAAAATTTTAATCCTCATCCCCCAGGAGAGGAACCACGCTCTTATTCTCACGTTCACATTAAAATAAATACAGGGCTACTGATGCATTAGATTAGATGTGCTCACTCATAACCGGCAGCGGGAAATATCAGAGGACTGGGACTAAAACAATCTAGAGCCAGGAACCAAGCATGATCTTCCACAGGAGACACTGAGGTACATCACAGAGTCCTCAGAGCCACACAGTGACATGTTTACTGGTAGTCAGATCACTGAAGTTCACGTCTATCAATGTCTTTTTATTACAAGTGAACAAGCAAAACAAACTAAAAAAAAATAAACTAATAAACTGCAGTTTACAAGCTAGAAGTCACGGGACAAGAACTAGTATCATGTCCCATGACTTTTGCCATATCCCATGCATTGACTTGTGGGATGTGTGTTTGGGGTCTCCTGCACTGAATGTGCATGTGACTTCTAGTCGTTTCTCTGTTCACACAAACAATATTAGCCAGACACTAGCCAGTCGTTATTATGGCATTATAACATGATGTATTTACACAGAAAGATGTTACAGTAACTTTTTATTAAATAGGCTACTTACTCATTCTGCACCACAAACAGTGCTGCGACATGGAGGAATAAAAAAAAATAGTATACCAGTAAAAGTCACGAGAGTAAAGTTGTAATATTGTGAGAATAAAGTTGTAATATCAAAAGGGAAAAGAAGGCTAATTACTTTGGCTGCAGTTTAAGAAACTCAGAGGGAAAGGAGCATTTTCTGCTCATGATCTGTTGCAGTGCTGCTGTGATTACAGTCAGTTATCTACATTCATAACCTGCTGCTTATTCCACTGCATGTGTGGATTTTTTTTGACACTGCTCCACACTGTCAGATTCCACTGGCAGATTTAAGCAAATGTTACTCTGCACATGCGGCTGGCTTTTCATCCAAACCTCCTACTCAGCTCAGAGCGCCACTTTAACTGCACAATTCACCCTGATGTTGAGTGGCTGCAAATACCTTACGTTGTCCTGAGGAGCTCTGGATTAATCTACATGCTTGTTTTATTGAAAACAGTTAATTTGGGTAAATAAAACACTTTTGTTTTTAGCATCTATCCTTTTAGCTAATATTATTGGTCTGTGTTATTGTGTTATCTGTTTGTTTTTTAGCTAACATAATCTAACGCTAGCTAACTAACTAAGACTTCTCTCAATCAGTTTTTATCATCAGGTTAGTTAGTTAGTTAGTTAGTTAAAAACTGCTGTACTGAGCTGTCTGGTACTCTGTGCAGAATGTTAGCTATATTATTAGCTAATTATAGTCTTGTGATTTTTTAATGGTCAGACTGATTGTTTAACATTTACTGTATATATCCACATAGCTAGTCTGTAAACACACTGAACTTTATTTACATTTTTTTTTTTGTTTTAAGGTAACCCAGAATTGAATGGCATTGTACCCAAATGAACACAGGACTTGCACAGTTTTCAAAATCTTTTACTAAAATGTTTATATTTTGTATATATTTATAAATGATCAAAGAAACCCTTTGTAGAACCTTTTTTTTAAAGTAAAATAAACACAATTCAATAAAAGTTTTTACAGTAAAAGTCATGTTTTTTTAAGGTTATTGTGTAGATTAATAGCTTTACATATTTTGTTTCACAGGGAATTTGCACAGTACGGTTCATATGTTTTTATATATATATATAAATAATTATGCATTGTCTCGTATAAATGATATAGATTAATTAGCTAGTCATACTAATGAAGATGATCTATGACAGATACATCACTGTCACTAGATCATAGAATCGTTTACACTGCTGTGATTTAATTATCAAAGAAACTTTGCCGTGATGCCAGGAAATTAATAAGACTTATGAAGTAAAATGTTGTGATGTTCACCTAATTGGAGTGAGTTGATGAAGTGATTCTGAAGTGTTGGAACTTTTTTAAAAGGGAAAAACAATGCAGCAATGGATTTAATTGTTGGAAGTATCATTGGAGATTGATTTATAATGGTCTTACTACCATCTATAGCCCATAGTTGGAAAAGTCTATTTTCTGAACTATATATTACCACGATCCAGGGCACAAAATAACTGTTTTTAACCCTTTATTGTCCCAGCTAAATTATACTCTTAATGTGTATTATTCCATAACTAAAATGAGCACAATACAAACAAGTTGACATTCTTAATATGTAAAATATATAAAAGCATGTGATTATCATTTGAATGTACTGGTGTGCCCTGAGACTGTTCTTGTGTTCTGCGTTAAGTGAGTTGAGCTGTACTAATAAGTCTAATTCAGCCATACATACAGCTCTGGAAAAAAGAGAAGAGACATTTAAAAATGATGAGTTTCTTTGATTTTACCAAATTAAAAACCTCTGGAATATAATCAAGAGGAAGATGGATGATCACAAACCATCAAACCACCAAACTGAACTGCTTGAATTTCTGCACCAGGAGTAAAGCAGCATAAAGTTATCCAAAAGCAGTGTGTAAGACTGGTGGAGGAGGAGAACATGATGACAAGATGCATAAAAACTGTGATTAAAAACCAGAGTTATTCCACCAAATATTGATTTCTCTTTGCATTATTTGAGGTCTGAAAGTTCTGCATCTTTTTGGTTATTTCAGCCATTTCTCATTTTATGCAAATACAAGCTCTAAATGACAAACATTTTTATTTGGAATTTGGGGGAAATGTGGTCTGTAGTTAATAGAATAAAACAACAATTTTCATTCTATTCAAACACATACCTATAAATAGCAAAATCAAAGAAACGGATTCAAAAACTGAAGTGGTCTCTTATTTTTTTTTCCAGAGCTGTATATTTAGCAGAGTAGAGTAGAGTAGTAGAGTAGTTTTTAAGTCAAAGTCTTTAATTAGTGGATATAAACAGTGGTGTGAAAAGGTGTTTGCCCTCTTCTGATTTAATATTTTTTTGCATGTTTGTTACTCTTAAATGTTTCAAAACATCAAACAAATTTAAATATTAGTCAAAGGCAACACAGGTAAACACAAAATGCAGTTTTTAAATTAAGGTTTTCATTATTAAGGGAGAAAAAAATCCAAACCTACTTGGAGATCCATCAGTCTGGAATCGATTATAAAGAATTTCTAAAATTTATCCACAAAAAAACATAGAAAATTGGTGAACCTTCCCAGGAGTGGCCGGCTGACCAAAATTACCCCAAGAGCTCAGCGACAACTCATCCAAGAGGTCAGAAAAGACCCCACAACAACATCCAAAGAACTGCAGGCCTCGAAGTGAGTGTGGTGGCCTAGTCAAAGTCCTGAATCCTATTGAGATTATGTGTTATGACCTTAAAAAAGATGGTTCCTGCTTGAAAACACTTGAAGAAGAGTAGAGCCAAAAAATCCTCCTCAACACTGTGAGAAAGACTCACTGCAAGTTACTGCAAAAAGTGTAGCCCAACCAGTTATTAGTTTTTTTTCAGCTGGGCCATGTAGGTTTGGATTTCTTTTTCTCTTTTAATAACAAAAACCTTCATTAAAAAACTGCATTTTGTGTTTTCTTAAGTATTCTTTGACTAATATTTAAATTTGTTTGATGATCTGAAACATTTAAAAAATATATAAAAAATCATGAAGGGGGCAAACACTTTTTCACACCGCTGTAGGTACAGCAAGAATAATGATGTCTAAAACAGGGACAGACTACTTTTCAGCCTTTTATTTCTTCAGATTTACATCAACTAGAGTCACACCGCGCTGGTTTAAATGCAGAATACACCTCCTATCTAACGGCATCTCAACCCCAGTGTCTTTAGTAAGTGCAGCATCGCAAAGGCTAATTTGGTCAGTGAAGCCTGACAGCATTTAGGCACTTTTAGCATCATTCACAGCGCTAGCAGATCCGACTGCAGCTCGGATAAGACATTATGAAGCCGGGTAATGCAAAGCTCCAGCCCTTAATCTGTAGGTTAGCGCTTATCCACACAGCCATCATCATTACAATATGGAAATATTACATAAAACACAAATAAAACACCTGACAATCAGGAAAATGAAAGTCACACTTGATTTGAGTGGGTTCATTATGCTCCTATAATGAAAGCACTAAAGCACCGCCTAATGTCACTTCTTAGCAGAGCGTTTTGGTAATTGGGGCTCTTAGGTCCGGGGAGCGGCGGCTCGCTTTCACCTTGCTGAAGCCGCCCATGCAAATAATGCATGCTGTACAAAACACATAAAAGCCATTGCCTTTGTTCTTTATGGGCCATGCGCGTCCCCTCCTCAGCCTCCGCCGTCTACCGCGTCTACCGCCTTCCCCCGTTCCTCACAGAGGAGGAGGGTCGCCCCGCGCAGCCTTATAAATCTCAATGACAATGACACCCCGACGTCCACAGCCTCAAAAAAACCTCTAAATGATGGCAACTCCAAGAAACCCTCCTCATATTCAACTTGATTACTGTAAAATTGATATGCAGGTAATTGATAATGCCTCGGTGAATAATGTTGTCAATTTTCTCCCTAAATCCCATTTTGGTGGCCATCTGGCCCACGTAAACAGCTCCCTGGGGAAGAGAGGTAATAGATAGTAATTACTCACAAGTCATTTATTCTTGAGGAGTGTTTAGCGCTTATCTGTTTTACAATTAAAATGGAGAACAAGCTGCTCCACACACTTATTTTCAATCTACCGAGGGTCCCAGAGCTGCTGACAGCACTTGAACTTTTAAGGCCTTCCTAATGTGCCTGATCAGGCAAATTTGTGACTGTGTGTGTCTGTTCTTGTAAACAACAGTGTCCACTGTGGCCAAACATGGACAAAAGAATGACTCCTAAATGTTCTTTGTCTGTGCGTGTGTGTGTGTGTGTGTGTGTGTGTTAATAATAGAAGAATTAAATCTATTTTATAAACCTGCAAGACCTTATTTAAAAAAAAAGTCCAATGAACTGTACCATACCTTTAACACTATCGTTCTATATCGTATATATATAAATTAAATATAATTTACAGAAAATTAGGGAATATTTTAGTAATCAAGTAAATCAAGTAAAATTTCTTTGATTAATCAGCTAAAAGAGTAATCAGTTAGAACATATTTTTGCTTGGTTTAAAAGCAATGATGAAAACACAAGAGAAATAAGATATTACACTTAATAATGAACGACCAATTGCTTTCCTTTTTTAGATAACAGTTTGATTTCATAAATTCACATTGTGCATAGCAACACACGTATGACTTGGAGGCTGGGAGACATTTAAATGTTAAAATCCAATTATATTTTGTGAATTATCATGTGATCTGTATGGTGTTCTGATGCTTTGAGGTGTTGAGATGTACAATGCAATACAATACATTTTTACAAGCCCATGTGTTAATATCAGGCTCTGAGCTCATGTAGCTCTACACAGCCACAGGAAAACTCAGAGACAACACCTCAGACACTGGATAATACTTTAAGAATGAGTATTTGTGACTAAAACTGAGAAATAAATCCGAAAACCAGTCACAGAAAGTTTCTGCGATTATTTTATACAATGGATTAATCACAGACCCATATGACACTGCAGTTTTTAGAAACATTAGGATTTCTTTGTAGCTCTTTCTATACATATTTTTGGTTTATGCTGATGTGTTGAGGCATTCTTGAGGTAATAACCTGTCGAAAATAATGTGCTTTGAGCTTGACAGTTAAATAAAGGATTCCTCAAGGCAGAGAAAATTTCTCTATCATTTTTTTTATATTTAATGTACTGTAATTACTCTAGGTAATTGTTTCACCCTATAGAAAATTTCAAAACTGAAATAAGACCCTTTATTTGCCTGCAGTTTTTTTTTTTTTTACTTTAACTAGGTTCCAAAGACATACTACACATTGACACTAAAATATATTCTTTATATTAACCTTATTAGAGTGGGTCGACATGTTAGTACACAAAATATTAGGTTATATTAAATAACCTGTTTCATACTAACAAGAAGTGACTAAAAGGTGTGTTCCTCTGCAAGTTTTACAATAACATTTATCATAACATTTATTATACTATTATAGTTCTAAACAAATGATGAACCTTCCAACACACTCCACCCAAAGCCACTCTAGAAAAGGTAAATGTAGTTATGAATTGTATAAATCAGTACAAATTAAAGGAATAATAGTGGGGTAAATGTGTTTTGCAAATGCTTCCATTGAAATTCTGAATGTTTTTTCATCTCTAGTTGTCATTTATAATACTTAGACATGATGAATAGGAACCTGCAGTCACTAAACCTATCAGCCAAGTAAATATTAATTGCATGCAAAATATAGATGATGGGAGATCTTTCTAATACTTGGAATAAAATATGTTATTTTAAATTCACTTCTATTGAGAGTAAAAAGGGCTTTTTGCATTCTCTGGTAAATTTTTCGTTTTAGAGATACAAGTTTTTTTTTTATGTGGGATGGCAAAACTATGTTTAAAACAGTACTTACATAACACAAACATACAAAGGACACACCTCTTCTTTTTATGATTTTTAAATTTAACATTTACTACAATAAAGCTCTACATGAACATATACAGAATAACTTTGTAAAGTGTTAAACAAACCAGAATATGTTTTATACTTTAGATTCTTCGAGCTTGGTATCTCAGTGTCTTCATGAGGGAGAGTCACCAGGAATAGTTTCTCAGTGTCTTGAAGGAGTTTCTGGAGGTGCTGAACAATGGCTGCTGCTTTTCCTTCACGCTGTGAAGCTCCAGCTCATCCCAATTAAATCACCTCAAATCACCACCTCAGTTCATCAGGTTTAGATCAGGGGATTAATGTGGAGGACTAACACCAACACTTTTTTTTTTTTACTGTTTACTACGTAATTCCAAATGTAACTCTTAATAGTTTTAGTGTGTTTAATATTAATATATAATGTCAAAAATAAATTAAGTTAAAAAAAATTAAGAAAAAACATATTCAACTACATTATTAAGGATTTTTTTTTTTTACTAACATGTGTAATCTTTATTTACAGACCCGTGTGTGTATCTGGTGAAGTGTGATACGGTGCAGAACGGGTGTAGATTCAGTGGCTCTGAAACACTGAAAGCGAGTGAGGGAGCGTCTCTCGGGAGGACGGCAGGGGTCAGGGAGGTCGTTTAAAACTGACAGACTCACACCGGTGTGGCATGCTCAGATTCACTCCACTGGACTGGCCTCGGTCCAGAAGATGGCACGCCACTACACACTACAAACAACATCAACACGACCTCTTAGCGCACTCTTACACACCACGCCTGCACCCCCAGCACTGCACCATATTATCTCCTCTTAGTGTGTTTACTGGGATGCTACATCTGTAAACGGGGAACTATGGTTTGTATAGTCTATTTCATCCAATCATACACTAAGTGTCTGAGCGTCTAATCTCGTTTGATGTTCTCCGGCGCACTGTAAACAGAATTGGCTGTAGAAGGACGGATATTACAACCAATAACATTATAACGCTCGGACAAGGACCGAAGAAGGATGACGCTTGAATGCCTTAGCAGCAGAAACGGACATTATTTTTATTTATTTATTTGTTTTTTTCTCAGTACATTTGACAGGCCTCCGCTGCCAGCAGTAATGTCTTTCCCTCCAGTGGGCTTTTGCTCGTGATGAGACGTGTAGACCTTCTTAGATAGGGGTTAATAGTCAACAGCAAGAAAATACACTTGCTGAAACACCACCAATTCAGCCCCTGATGACCAAGAAGCCTCGCTTCACACTACATCTACTAAAGCACGTTTTAATTTTTTTCTTTCTTCTTTTTTTTTTTGCCGTGTTGAAAGATTTAATCTTCGTTCGCCCGAGGCCCTCTGGGCAGGAAGCATTGACATTTGGAATAATTGTTGTTACAGGGGTAATCTCTGGAGGGGGCGCGCGGGCCGAGAAAGGGGAGAAGATTTGAGTAAAAGAGCGTGTCAGCTTTTATTTGTGCAGGAATCGCCCGAGGCGTCTTTCACTGATCACTAATATAAAACTCACAGAGAGAGAGAGAGAGAGAGAGAGAGAGAACAGGGGGAAGCATGGAGAAATAAGCGTGTAATGTGGTGAGTTAACTAAACCGTTCCCTGCGGAGAAAGGGGGAAAGCACCCAGGGAAAAGTGTGCCGAAAAACAACTGCACAACTGCAGCTACTCAAATATCACTACAGGCAGTTTTGGAAAAAATGGACAAATAAATCCATAGAAATAGAAATCTGCTATCAGAACCTAAAAAAAACACCATAAATTACTGTACAACACTGATGATCCCACTGATGCTGATCAATTAGAATAGCAAAAACGAATACAAAACTTTAAGGGGACATGGAAAAAATAATTGGACACAAAATTATAGTTGCTGTCTCATGTCATGTTCTGTATGTTGTATGTTTGTAATTGTCTTTGCTATCTGAATTATACCTAAAATAATAAAGTATCAGCGGGATGCTCAGTGTTGTGCAAAATACAAAGTAGTACAAAATTTAATACGGCTAAAAACAAAGCACTGAACTGAAATGTGTGTGGGGTCTCCTGACTGGGTTACTGATCCACATGGACACTTCTAGCCAGACACCACCGTTCACCATCACTACAACCCACTGTGCTGTCTACTGTGTCTGCTAATATTATCTTTCTATGCAGGCCTGTGTGAAGAAAATGGACCAATACATTTATAGAAATGCATCTGCTATCAACTTACTGCCCAGCATCAATTACTGTACAACACAAGAATTTATAAACTTAGAGTAAACTTCAGTATTTACAGTATTCTATTGCAATGAGCAATTTTACTAGATGTTCTTCATCAATATCAGCCAGTTTCTTATTTATTTCTAATTAATTAAATTAAATTAATAACACAAATCAGACACATGGAGACATAATAGGAAAAATGAGCAGCTCACTATGACACAGCGACAAGAATATACAGCTCTGGAGAAAATAAGAGACCACTTAAAATGATGAGTTTCTTTGATTTGACCAAATTAAAAACCTCTAAAATATAATCAAGAGGAAGATGGATGATCACAAACCATCAAACCACCAAACTGAACTGCTTGAATTTTTGCACCAGGAGTAAAGCAGCATAAAGTTATCCAAAAGCAGTGTGTAAGACTGGTGGAGGAGAACATGATGCCAAGATGCATGAAAAAAAACTGTGATTAAAAACCAACCAGGGTTATTCCACCAAATATTGATTATTTCTGAACTCTTAAAACTTTATGAATATGAACTTGTTTTCTTTGTATTATTTGAGGTCTGAAAGCTCTGCATCTTTTTTGTTATTTCAGCCATTTCTCATTTTCTGTAAATAAATGCTCTAAATGAGAATATTTTTATTTAGAATTTGGGAGAAATGTTGTCTGTAGTTTATAGAAAAAAACAACAATGTTCATTTTACTCAAATATAAACCTATAAATAGTAAAATCAGAGAAACTGATTCAGAAACTGAAGTGATCTCCTATTTGTTTTTTCTGAAGCTGTATTTCACTACAGATTAGGGATTAGGATTAGTGCCTAAGGACATTTACCCAACATTACCCAACAAACACCAATCGCCCAATATTCATGATTGGTTTTATATTATTCTAGTAATAGAATAGTGATGCAGAAGTGCTGGAACACCAAAACAATGTGAACAAAAAAAACAATATAGGATTATTGAATATTAGTAATAATTCAGAAACAGAGAAAAAGAAGGTGAACAGGACAAATCCAGAACAATGCAAATAAAGGTAAATGTAAATGTGGAGAACAGTCACACGAACAAACAAATGAGTAAATATATCAGTAAAAATGGGAAAACATTCAACATTCTGTCAGCTGTGTGATTAGTGTAGTTCCAGACAGATCTTTAAAAATATTCTAAAATGAACATTTCCGAAATAAAAACAAATAATGAAATTTGAGAACATTTTAATTAATGAACATTTATAATAGAAAACATTCTAAAATAAAAACTTGCAAAAAAAATATATATATATAACATTTTTTAATTAAGAAAACATGAAACACTCTAAAATGAAAATCTATAAAATAAAAAATGACAAATAAAACATTTATAAAACTTTTTTCAAATAAGAAAACAAAACATTCTAATCTGAAAACTAATTTTAAAACATTTTAATTAAGAAAACATGAAACATTCTGAAATTAAAACTTTCAAAATTAAAAAAGAAAATAATGAAACATTTACATTTTTTTAAACTTTATAAAAAAATATTAAATGTGTACATTATTTTTTTTTTATTATGAAAACAGACAACATTCTGAATTGGAAAATATATGAAATAAAAAAGAAACATGTATAAAAGTTTAAAAAAAAACAGATTTCAATCTGAAAATATAAAATTTTAATTTTCTAAAACAAAAACAAATCACATGCAAACTTAGATTTGAAACTACAAAAAGGAAATGTGATTGATCACAGTTGTTGTGAAAGTGATCATGAATCATGAACAATATGAATCAAACTTATACCTGCTCAATCTCCAGGGTTTTTTACTGATGTGTCTTTTGAAACTGATCCAATACAACAGTTTTTAAACAGCAATCACATGATGTGAATTTCAGATAAGTGATGTTATGAGGTTATTAAATTTCTGCAAACTGTTAAACCAACATAGAGAGAGAGAGAGAGAGAGAGAGAAAGAGAGAGACAGAGAGAGAGAAAGCAATGGAAAGAGAGAGAGAGCAGGTCTGAGGACAGAATGGTGCTTTTGAAAAGGCCACAGGCGCTCTGAGTGCCCAGCAACCCTGGGCCTCCCCAGGAATGTGTAATCCACGCGGTCAGTGAAGGGGGACAGAGCCCCCCTGACCAAATCTCCAACCTCAGCCCCTATTGTCCTTTCTCAAAGACTGGAGAGGAGAGGAAGCTTTAGATTTGGGCTTGAGTTCAGAGGAGGGGGGGTTCTCTGTCTTTTCACTGTCGTGTAATTCTGAGACCCCCGGGGCTTTTGTCCGATTATTACAATAACACTTTCTGATCTTTTGTGTCACCTTGTTGACTGTGCTTATTGGTCAAACGGTCAGACATGGAAAGGAAATTACCTATTCACCCCCCAACATACACCCACCCACCCCATCCACACACACTGCCTCACACACTGTCTCACACACACACACACTCCTTTCTTTTTCTGTTTGAGCCCTCACACCACCGCAGCGACCACCACCATCCCGACCACCAGCTCCACCACCTCAGTTTACATGTAGCATTATCCTGTAAAAGAGGATTAAGCTCAAAGTGCAAATTAATACCCCCTACAGAAAAAAGACAGAGTGAAGAAAAAGCAACAGTAGAAGGAAAAAAGATGGAGTGAGCCGAAACAAAAGAAGAAAGGCTGACTTTCTCTTTCCGCAAGCAATATTTCACCTCCTTTCCCTGGCCCTCAAACAGATGCACAGGCAGATGGAGGAAAATTAGTGCAAAATAGGCAAGGAAAAAACGAGAGCGAGCAAGACAGAGACAGAGAGTGGGAGGAAGAGAGAGAGAGAGAGAGAGAGAGAGAGAGAGAGAGAGAGAGAGAGAGAGAGAGAGAGAGAGAAGAGCTAAATATTATGAATGCAATGGCTGGTTAAAGAGCAGGTTAACACCAGCAGTTTAACACCAAGATCCAAGCGATCCCAAAGCAACCTGAAGACTCTGGGTTTGGTGCCGAGCTGAACTCTGCTGGAGGTTAAGAAGGGCTGTAAAGCTTGTGCTGGTGAATCATCTGCTCCTGATCTGCCAGAAACAGGTGAGTTTACAGAAGTGAGGGTCAAGTAATGTCATGTCAGCTGAAGTGTTAAGTATCAGAAGATAGGACTTGTTTTTTGTGTAGATGTGTAAGGGGTGTATGATATGGACGAAAAATGTGATGTGCAATAGCACTGATGGATCTTAATATTTATGTGAAACATTGATAAAATAATGTTCTAAATTAGTTTAAGCTTCTTGAGGATTTTTCTGCACTTGGCCTGTTTGACTTGTTTTTCTCATGATACAAATTAGTTTGGTGTGTGTGTGTGTTCACTGTGAACCTCTACCTCACTCTACTTCATTCTATCTTCCTCTACTTCCCTTTACCTCACTCTACTTCATTCTACCTCCCTCTACATGACTCTACCTCACTGTACCTCCCTCTACATCACTCTATCTTCCTTTACATCACTCTTCTTCACTCTATCTCCCTCTACAGCCCTCTGTCTTCCTCTACCTCATTCTATCTCCCTCTCTATCGCTCTATCTTCCTCTACCTCCCTCTACATCTCTCTACCTCCCTCTACATCACTCTTCTTCACTCTATCTCCCTCTACAGCCCTCTGTCTTCCTCTACCTCCCTCTACATCACTCTACCTTACTCTACATCTCTCTACCTCCCTCTACATCACTCTACCTCCCTCTACATCACTCTACCTCACTCTACATCACTCTACCTTACTCTACATCTCTCTACCTCACTCTACATCATTCTACCTCCCTGTACATCACTCTACCTCCCTCTACATCACTCTACCTCCCTCTACATCACTCTACCTCCCTCTACATCACTCTACCTCCCTCTACATCACTCTACCTCCCTCTACATCACTCTACCTCACTCTACATCACTCTACCTCACTCTACATCATTCTACCTCCCTGTACATCACTCTACCTCACTCTACATCACTCTACCTCCCTCTACATCACTCTACCTCCCTCTACATCACTCTACCTCCCTCTACCTCACTCTACCTCACTCTACATCACTCTACCTCCCTGTACATCACTCTACCTCCCTCTACATCACTCTACCTCACTCTACCTCACTCTACATCATTCTACCTCCCTGTACATCACTCGACCTCACTCTGTCACCCTCTAGATCACTCTACCTCCCTCTACATCACTCTACCTCGTTTTACCTCCCCCACATCACTCTACCTCTTTCTATATCACTGTACCTCTTTCTATATCACTGTACCTCTTTCTACATCACTCTACCTCTTTCTGTCACCCTCTACATCACTCTACCTCCCTCTACCTCGTTCTACCTCCATCTACAACGCTCTACCTCCCCTCTATTTCCCTCTACATCACTGTATCTTACTCTACATTACTCTACATCACTCTAACTCTGTCTACCTTGCTCTGTCTAATTATACCTCACACTACCTCACTCCATCTCCTGCCTCATCACATGAAGAGCTTTCTATTTTTTGTTGTAATTTCAAACTATTGTTTATTTGAGAATAAAAGGTTGGTAAAAGTTCTCGTCATATAAAGTTATTCACTCATAAAAAGAAAAGCACAGATATAGTAATATTTTTCTAGCCGAGTACCAGTAGAAGTGTGTATTTTTGTACTTGCTTATAGATGAAAAGAATTAAGAAATCAGCAGCATTATGTAATAGTATAATTGTGACGCATCAGTTAATTTGTTGATTTTGAGTTTATATATTATATTTTACATTACATCATTGGTATTTTGTTTTAAACAAGCATGTTCTTAAGAAGTCATACATTTATGCTTAGATAAAAAAGAAGACATTAGTGATGTTTATTTTTTTTGTTATTGGCGTGTTTTTACTGCATGTGGAAACTTTGGATAGGATATATGGACTCTGACATTAAGGTGGACTAATGGTGGATGGATGGTGTGCTTCTTGAGTTTCATTTTAGAGCTGATTTACAGATTTAAATGTTGCTTTGTACCTTTGAGAGTACATTCGTTTGTTTATTTTATTAAACAAAAATGTATATTACAGTCTTTACAGTTTACCGTGTGTTAAATAAAAAGGTGCTAGATGTGTCACATGACACATGGTTTTGTTTGGCTTCAGTCATAGCCCTAATTGCATCTAATTTTGAACTGTTGGACATATTTTTATAAAAAAAAAAACTGTCCCATCCTTCATCTAAATAAACAGCAATAATTACAGTCTTTGTAATGAAACATACTGTTGGTCAATGATCGTTTAGTTCTGATGATATCCCCAATATTAATTAAGGAACCAAAATTGGTTATTTTATGGGATCACTCAAAGTACCTTATTTGTAACAGTAAAAGAGTAATAGAATAAAAACCTTTTACTTTACTAAATGAGGAGCTTCTTTACAATTGTGAAAATAAATTCCACACAGAAGATCTTTAAGATACCAAAAGTGTTTTTTCTATGGCATCACCCAAAGAACCATTTTTGTAACAGTAGAAGGGTAGTAAACCAAACCAGAAATTGGTTTGAAACCAATTCTTTAAAGATCTTTAAATATTCAATTGTATCACTCAAACCCTATTTACAACAGTAGAAGAGTAATAGAACCAACTATAACTTGGTGCAGAACCTTTATTAAATGAGGAGCTTCTTTACAATATCAAAATAAAATCTACAAGGAAGCTCTTTAAAGAAACCATTCATGGTTCTCTATGGAATCACTTAAGGAACCCTATATATATATATATATATATATATATATATATATATATATATATATATATATATATATATATATATATATATATATATAAAAGCAGAAGAGTAGTTGAACCAACCAGAAATAGTTTTCAAACCTTTACAGCCTGAGTAAAAGAGTAATAGAATAAAACCAGAAATTGGTTTGGAACCTTTACTAAACAAGGAGCTTCTTTACAAATGTCAAAATAAAATCCACACAGAAGCTCTTTATGGCATCACTCAAAGAACCATTTTTGTAACAGTAGAAGGGTAGTAAAACCAGAAATTGGTTTGGAACCTTTACTGAATGAGAAGCTCCTCGAAAATGTAAAAAACTATTTTCTGAGAAGCTCTTTAGGGAACCAAAAGTGGTTTCCAAAGACCTATTTTTTGGCACCTTTATTTTGAAGAGCGTATGCAAATCGCTTCAATTTGAAGGCAAACGATTGCCAGCCGTCATTCTCTTTAACGATGAAGCCATTTAAAGAACGACATCCAGCTCAGCGCCATTTAGAGGCCCTACATGAGCCCCCGTGTAGGAGAGCGGCGGCGGCGGTGCGGAGGGCCGGGCGAGTTAACACATGGCAGCATTAAGAGCGGTGATCCCAGCTGCCTGCAAGATGGATGCAGTTCAGGCAGGGGGTTCGGCATCCACTCCATCTTCAGACGGCAAAATAGCGTCTGAAACGCTCCCACTCCAGAGGCTCCAATCTCTGTTTTTACATTTCCCTATCATTTCTGCCCATAAGGAATATGGATAACAAATGAAATATTCAGGCCTGTTGTCTGAGTTATTCCCTGCATTATGTGGAAGTATCAGCGAGTCCATTTAAAGGATCGCCCCCTCGCTGGGCCGCCGGCCGCGGGGGAGTCCGACAGCCTATCAACTTCCCCTCGCGTAAACAGGTCAGGCACATCCCGGCACCCCAATATGTTCTACTTCAAGCTTTTCACCATGCAGAATTTCTAAGTAGAAATTGAAAAGAGGAGGGGAGAATCCTTGGGGGGGATTGAGCATCCAGGTCCTGTTTTAAAAAAAATGATACATTTGCACAGCGGAGGTTTTTTTGAAACGGCTAAAACAAAAATGTTATTAATTCTCATACTGACTAGAGGCCGGCGTGCCACGATACTGCAGCCTGTAAATAACAGGCCTATTGCTTTCCAACAGCAGATGACTGACAAGAGATGTTCCTTGGATGATCTGGGGAGGGGACAGTGCTTCATGGTTTCTCTGTGTGAAAAATAGAAAAAGTAATATATCTAACAGAATATAGAAATAAGAAGAAGTGATAGAAATACCATGTCATCTATTAACGGTACAATTGCTGTAAAATTAGAACAGAAAACAGTAATAATAGTGTTAATAACCACTTATCTGTCCTATTAAGAATTACATATAAATAATAAAAAAAACAATCTAACTCCACCTAAACAGCAGATTTCAATCAATATAACACATATCAGAGCGCCTGTATATAATGTTGGCAGAAAGAGACCATAAACCAGGATTAAGTTCATCATTACACTTTACTCTTATAAATTAAACTATTGTTTGAGCTATAAGGCGCACCAGATTATAACGAGCACTATCAATGGACGTCTATTTTCTGGTTTACTTTCGTCTTTTTTTTTTTGCAGTTGCATTTAGCAACACTAATAAGAATTCTTACCTGAAGTGAATAAAAGTGTCGCCATGTTTCTCTTCTGATCCAGCAGGGCTCGCCGCTGGGGGCACCTAACTAAACAAAACAGAAAAAACAAACAGTTTCTGTCAAAGTCAAACGAGTGCTGGATCTTAATATACTCACCTCTGAGCGGTTAAAGATCTAGCGCTGTGGTTAGCGGCTAACGCTAATGCCGCTGCTAGCCTCAGCACTGGGGAAACCTCACTGAACCAAACCCATTTCACTCTATGGCCCAACCAATTAGCCCAATCTCTCTGTTTTGCAAGGGGTTATTATTAGGTTTTAGGGCTACATTACCCTTCAAACATAGATTTTTTTTAGAGGAACACTCAAAACAGAAGGGTATGATAAATCACTGGCAGCAAGATGGCAGCACAAGCTACCAAAGAAACTCACAATTTTGAGTAGCTATTTTCCTTGTTAAAATGTATGATAACCACTATATTTCACTGTATCACTGTAGTTCCAGTGCTTTATGGCCATTTTTCTTCATAACAAGCATTTAAAAAATTGCTATTAATTCATTTCAGTAGCTAGCTAACTTTCCCATTCTGCCTTAAATGGTGCAATAGATGGCAGAGGGTGCAGCGTTTAAGGTGGAACAGAAAAAATACGTTAAATACTTTTAATTAAAGTTAATTTCAGCTCAGAGGAATTAAGAAATGGAAGCACCACCTGCCCCCTTTATGAAGACATATGATAAAGCCCTAAACTTAACCAGTAGCAGAGGTGGATTTCACCCTTTCCCCTTGTAACTCTGTGGCTTTTTGTGCTCTTTATATGCCTTTAGTTTAACACCTAACAGTTTTGACCAAATAATAAATAATAATAATAATAATAAATTTCACTAATTTTATCATATTATTTAAAATATTTAAATTTTTATTTTCTTTTTACTCTTAAACCTTTTACTCATAAATTATGAGCTCACATCACTGAGGCCTACAGACTATATAAACACTGCCCAGGATTTTTGTCAATTGTCTGCCTGACATTATACCACTAAATCTTTATGATTTCTTATCCAAGCATCACATAAAAAGCTTTTATGTTTGATAAGGAACATTACTGGAAAGCATAATTGTAATAGTAATAGAAAATATTTAAAAAATATATAAAAATATTTAAGTAAATCTGCTAATGTCAAAATATAATGAATAAAATCATAAAATTGGCTCTTTCCTGAACTTCATTTTAAAATCAATATTTACCTGAATACAGATAAAACAGCTCATATCCTCCAAACCTTTAGTTTTGTTATGTTTGTCTAGTTTTTACGTCTATTTTTAAACATGCAGAATTTGGTTTTATTCCTGTTACTGATGCAGAATTATTAAGTGGAGTAGAGAGTGAACAGGCAGCTTCTCCACGTGTCCTGTAGGAGATTTCAAAGCCCTCAAATTTTCAGAATGTAAATAAGTTATTTTACTGTAGTCTGTATACAGGAAAAGGCATTTTAAGGGGTTAAATATATGTCACATCATTAGGTGATCAGGTAAATATATGTTTTATTATGGATTAATAAAAACCAATGGGAACAATGGTCTTGTCATTTTTCACAGAGTAAACAAAACTACCTAACCTCAAATGAGCACAGCAAGGGTTAGAGGGTTAAATATTGATGAAATTATTATTATTGATGAAAAATAGGTAACACTTTATAATAACTTCCATGAATATATTTTTAACTAATGATCAGTAGATGTGAACAAAGCAGTAGTTCATCAGAATTTCAATTATTATTAAATTATTAACAAATGCTCACACATGACACCGTTTTATCAGCATGGATATTCATATTAAAATGTTAGCAAATCATGAGCTCATCAGAATTTGAACATTAATAAATCGCTAGTAAATATGAATTTTAAACCGGGCAAATGTTTATCAGTTGCAGTTCATGTTGCCAATGTGATAGCAACTTTTTAGTTTCTAAAAATGTGAAAAATAACAGTTATTAATTATTAATTATTGGTATATTAATGAAACTTATTATAAAGTGTTACTGAAACTTTGCATGATTAAACATGCACTGGGTCCATTTTACCAAGGAATATGTTGCTAAAAGCTTTTGATTTCACAGCCAGTGTTATATATTTGCTTCTTTGAAATATAAGAAAAAATAATAATTCCAAGTTAAAACATAAACCAAAGCACAATAGCCATAGCAATAGCTAACCGGTTTCACCATTACATTTAAACTGAATCACAAATCTCCTCAGCACCCTGATGTTTTCACACCTTCTTGAAATAATCACGTAAAGTCCCACGTCACTGTCGCTAATGTGGCAAACCACGGTGTCGCGTCCTTGAAGGCCAAATAAAAAATGTGTCATCGTTAGCGGCCAGCAACAGAGACGTGTTTATGATTAGCTATGTGGGCCCATCCTAAGCACAGAGGAGTCAGTAAAAAACCCTGCCGTCGTCGACTTCAGTACAGAGACAGATTTACCCCCCGACCTTGAAAGAAAAGCCGCTCAGACAGAAAGAGAGAAAATAGCACTTCAGTCTATCTGCACTAGAGAATACATGATACACTATATTTCCAAAAGTATTCACCTACCCATCCAAAGCATTAAATTCAGGTGTTCTGTTCACTTCCACGTCCACAGGTGTATAAAACCAAGCAGCTAGTCATGCAGACTGCTTTTACAAACATTAGTGAATTAAGAATGGGTCTCTCTCAGGAGCTCAGTGAACTCCAGCGTGGTACTGTGATAGGATGCAGCACCTTTGCTACAAGTCCAGTAGTGAAATTTACTCACTATTAAATATTCCACAGTCAACTGTCAGTGATACTATAACAAAGTGGAATCAATATGGAATGACAGCAACACAGCCACAAAGTAGTAGTCATTTTGAGGCACATAGTTTCATGGAATGAGAGCTTCATGAAATGGGTTGCCACTGGACTCTGGAGATGCACTGGAGTGACAAATCACGCAACTCCACCTGGCAAATCGATAGATAAGTCTGGGCCAAATGTAAAGTTTGGTAGAGGGGGGATTGCATTGTTGTGTTGTTTTTCACGAGTTCAGCTCGGACCCTTATTTCCTTTAGCAAGTTTGTTGTAAAAGAGCTTGACTGGCCTGCACTCAACCCAGTCATGACCTCAACCCAATAGAACACCTTTGGGATGAATTAGAGTGGAGACACAAATCACACACTTTTTCATCTTGGGAAATTTTGTATTCACCAGGCTACTCCTCAAACACACATTTTACTATGATAACAATAAGAACTAAACAGATGCGAGAACTAGCGATGCCATGCAGACGATACGTTGCATAGACACATGGCTCTCTCTCTACACAATCCCATTGTCTGTAGGTAGTTTTTCCTCTTTACAGAACAGCTGTCGACTGGTCTAGATATTAAACCTGCTAGATGTTTGCCAGGTGCCTGTGACTCAACGGCAACAAACCTCATAAATATTTGGGGTGACCCATTTCATTTTCTAAAAAAAATGGCCAAAATGTGGCAAAAGAGAGCACTGCTGCAATGTCAAAGAAAAATAAAAAGTTTACAAATGACAAACGAAGTTTAAAGAAAACAATCACACAAACAAACAAGAGGGCGTGGCTGAATAATGGACCCCACAGAAGAACCAGTGGACCCATAAAGAACCGTGCACCAGACCTATCAGTGTGTCTAACAAAAGTAATATGACAATGACCTATATTTTGTGTTGATGTAGAACAATGTTTTTTTTTTTTATTGTGTTCTCTCTGAAAAAAAATTGTTAAATTAATCTGATTATCATTATCTGCCATAACTATATCTGTACCATGTATACTATATTTTTAATTTCATTAGTAGTTTTAGAGGAAAGCGCAGCTCACAGGTGCCTTGTGCTGATCGACATTACCATCTACCAACCCAGAAAGAGCATGCTCTCTCAGGACTCTGGCTGCTGATGGCAAACTGCATGACCAGCTTTAGACCACCTGGCACCCTGCACTGTTGCTATTTAAAAGGTGTGAAAATAGAGTGTTGTGTGGGACATAGGTGTAAGATAGCAATGAGCATCCCAACACGCCTTGCACAGTAATATAGGGCCAGTCATTAGAAATGAATGGGTGAGGCAATGTGTATAATATATGACTTAATATTGAAATATAACATAAGATGTGTATTCAGGTACATGATTATACCATATACATACTGTAAGTGATATCTGTGTGAATTTTTTTTATTATTATTTATAAGAACCCTTTGTAGCATCTTTATTTTTTTTTCTTGCAGAGTGGAGAGAAACAGTGAAATCGTGAGAAAATAGCAGGAAAACACAGCTGAAGACCACAGAGACCTCTGCCCACTGCTATAAAACACTGGGTCTTGCTTTTCTGCTAATCTAGCTCACCATTAAATTCGAATAGAAAACACCTGATCAAGATGCCCCCATTAAAAATAATTAAATAAATCAAGCACCCTCTGCATGACTGTAAACGCCAGCGTCTTCTATTTAAATATACAGCTGATCCAAAGGAGAGGAGCCGAGTGCCGAGAACACTTTTAATAACCTATTAAGTTACGGCTTCAATTCCATTCTTATGAATATTTTCCTCGGGGAGCGCAGCCATCAGCACAGAAAGATAGAAATTTAAAAAAGATAAATAGTGCCATTAATCCTGAATGTTTCTCTTCCATTATCCTTGAAAACGAGGAGTTATTTTGCGCTGAGAGCTGCTCGTGATTAGCTCCCCCGCACGTGATCCACTAGCCAGAAAATGACCATGTACAGAAAATTAAAAATTTGTCATTAAGTCGGATTTAACGGAATACCATTTGTCTTGATATAGTCCGCCGCTGTCAGGCTGCAGTCATGGATGTTGATGGGTCTTTGTGCTGAATGCTTATGGTAAATGACGGAGATGCAGGAAAAAGCAGCTAAACGCTCACTGGCTGCTGAACGCCTTCCCTATCTCTCTTTATTTCTCATAGATTCAAGAGAAAAAAACTAGGGACTAGTACAGAAATAACCTTTTTTGCTATGTTTTTAAACATTTTTAAACATTGAAACATTTTATCTTCATGTGAACAAAATTGACAAATGATAGTAATATAGCTAAACACATCCAACTGAAGAAATGTCTCTAATAAACTAGGGCTGCAAAGATTAGTCGAAATAATCGTTAATATTGATTATAAAAATTTGATGTGAGAAACGTGAGAAGAGGTGACTACTAATAAATAAACAAATAAAAAAAATATATATATTTTTTCAAATTTGATCAAAACATGATCAAATTCAAAGTAATATTAATATTTATATCGCAATTGGAGATATTAAAGTATTTCATATTTAAATAGAATTTTCTTAAAATAACATCTGGTTGTGTGAAAGTCTCTGATAATATGCAAAATATTCTGCAAAATTTCTGTACGTCCCTAAAAGTGTTTTGCTGTCAACATGCAGTAAAGCGGGAAATGGAGGGAATGATAAAAATAATTGTGATTAATCAACTAATCAAAAATAAATGTCAGTTTAGTCAACTACTAAAATAGTCATCAGTAAACTAGGGCTGCAATGATTACTTTACATAATCGACAATGTTGACAATGTATACATTTTTTTACACATAATTTCATTGTTGACACGCTATTAATAATTGATAAAGGTGAACTATACCCTGTGGGAGGAGTAATGGGCTCACACACTTGTTCTCTGTGTCTCCAAAAACTTAAACACACCAGATAAGAGACAAGACAACACGTAAATAAGCTCATTATACATTTAAACAAACAGTGGTATGTAAAAGGTTGAGTACCCCTGATCTGTCACATCTTAGCCCTGTCTCATGTCTCTGTGTGTTTTCCCCACGTGACCTGTGCCCCTGTGTTCTGTCTCAGTACTTTTCCATGTGTGTCTCATTTGTAGCTCCGCCCCTTCCCCAGGTGTTTCCAATTCTAGTGTGTTTTATGTTACTATAAATAGCCCTCCTCTGCCACCTTGTCCTCCGTCGGTCTTTGCACCTTCCCATGTCTTTTTGTCTCTCAGCGTTTCTCTGTGTTTTCATATCCCGTTTCCTAGTTCAGTGTTTATCTCCTTTTACTTCTAGCTCCTTGTTTATTTTGCTTCTTTTCTCCCTTGCCCAGTTTAGTTAATCCTGTCTTGTTTTAGTTCCTTGTTTGTTAGTATTTGGTTTATTTTATTATTTGGTTATCCTTGTTCTGTTTAGTTATTTTAGTCTTGTTTCAGTTACTCGTTTGTTTCTTTAGTCTCCCTGTTTTGTTATCGTTAACCCCTTATTTGTTTTGGTTATTGGTTATTTGTGTATCTTTGTTTCATGTTACTTGTTCCTTGTTTTCTTGTTATTTATTTATTAAATTATTATTTATTTTCACCCTACCTGCACTTGTGTCCGCCTCCTCGTCTCCCTGCCTGGGTCATCCGTGACATGATCATTTTAGGATTTTCTTTTATAAATAAGAGTCTGGCTTCTGAGTGAAGGTATTTTGGATGATTCGTCTTTACAAAACATCTCCACTTCAGTCAGGTTTGATAGTTTCTGATCATGAACAGCTGCTTTAAATCACACCACAGATTTACAGTAATATTCAGATCTGGGATCTGAGCTGATCATTCCAGAACGCTGTTCTTGTTCCTCTGCATGAATGTTTTAGTAGATTTAGAGCAGTGTTTAGTGTTTAGGGTCGTTGTCTTGTTGAAGCATCCAGCCTCTGCGCTTTAACTTTAACTTTCTCCCTGATTCTTAAACATTGTTTTGAAGAATCTGCAGATGTTAAATGAAATCCATGCAACCCTCAGCTTTAACAAGATTCCCAGTACCTGCACTGATCACACAGCCCCACAGCATGATGAACCACCACCAAATGTTACTGTGGGGAGCAGTAAAGTGTTTGTGCTGGAATGCTGTGTTCTTTTTACGACATACATAAATATCCGCCCTCCAAATAACTCAATTTTAGTTTTTCAGTCCACATTCATTTGCACCTTATTCCAAAATGGATCTGGCTTGTCTAAATGTGCTTTAGCTTTAGCATACCTCAAGCGACTCTGTTTGTGGCGTGTGCTCAGAAAAGGTTTCTTCAGCATTTCTCTCCCATACAGACTCTCCTTGTGTAAAGTGAGCTGAATTGTTGAACGATGCACAGTGACTCCATCTGCAGTAAGATGATGATGTAGGTGTTTGGAGCTGATCTGTGGATTGAGGTTGACTATGACTCCTCTCACCATCCTTCTCCTCTGCTTTTCTGAGATTTTTCTTGTTCTGCCACTTCAGGCCTTAACTAGAACTGTGTCTGTGGTTCTTCCATTTCCTCACTTTGTTCCTTACAGTGGAAACTGACAGCTGAAATCTTTGAGATTTGAGATTTTTATATTCCATTATAATCCATGATGTTGAACAATCTTTGTTTTTAGGTTATTTAAGAGTTGTGTTTTGAGAATTCTGTGTTGCCACTCTTCAGAGAAGATGCTAAGAGGAGGAAAACTTGGAATTGGCGCCTTAACCTTTTCTCATAACTGGATTCACCTCTGTATTTAGGTTAAGGGTCAATTAACCAAATTTTATGTTCCAATAATTAGTGCTAAAGGTATTAAAATCTATAAAATGATAAGGGTGCCCAAATTTCTGCACCTGCCTGATTTTGTTCTAAATATCACTGTGTTCTTCTGCTATCTGATATGTTTCACTGAAATTGTTGATCCAAACAACCAATCATTTATAAAAGAAAATCATGAAATTAGTATATATTATTATATATTCTCAGCATTTAAATCACACATATACAGAAGTGCCCTCTGTTGTATTTGGAGGGATAGAGAGAAAGCAGACAGTGAGTTATCAATAGCTGCTTGCAGGGTTGCCATGTCTAGCAAAAAATCCTGCCCAAAGTCTGTCTAATACCCACCCGTCAGAAGCTTAAACAAGCTCAAAATGTTGCCATAGATGTTCACAACAAAGTATATTTTCATTTTAAATTCTTAATGTCTTTTAATGTCTCTAAAGGAGATTTCTGCAATAACAGCAAAAGTCAAGCAGGGTGTTTTGAAAGCACAATGTCCCAAGATCTGCAGCAATTTTAAACATAATGCCTGCATTAGGCCTGAGAGCAGAGTCATTAATCAAAGAATAACTCCAATCAGATAATATTTTTCACTGCAGTTTTAAAAGCAGTGGCATAAATTTGTCTTTCAATATAATTAGTCAGTATCAGTGAAAGGCTGAGAGAGGAAATGGAGTGTGAAGCAAAGCACGGCGTTAGCGCTCACTGTCTCTTATTGAGCTGATACAGTATTTGGAGTCACATTTTGCTGAATCAGGCAAAAAAAAACTTTATATTCCTCCAGCCTAGAGTAATGATATAGAGCCGCAATCTGATTATATAAATCAATGCAATTTAATTTTATCACCAGTAACTATATACTGTGCAATAATTACACTTCCACTGGATTCAATGAAATAAGAATTAATGAAAACACCACTGACGTCAGTCCGTATGATGTCAGCATTATTATGCATGAGCTTTTTATATCTATTATACAGCTCTGGAAAAAATAAGAGACCAGTTCAGTTTCTGAATCAGTTTCTCTGATTTTGCTATTTATAGGTTTATGTTTGAGTAAAATGAACATTGTGTTTTTATTCTATAAATGATGGACAACATTTCTCCTAAATTCTAAATAAAAATATTGTTTTTTAGAGCACTTATTTTCAGAAAATGTAAAATGGCTATAATATCAAAAGGATGCAGAATTTTCAGACCTCAAATAATGCAAAAAAAGTTTTAGGAGTTCAGAAATAAATTAAAAAAAAAATAAAAAAAAAATCAAAGTTTTTAATCATGCAGCTTTGCATGTTCTTCTCCACCAGTCTTACACACTGCTTTTGGATAACTTTATGCTGCTTTACTCCTGGTGCAAAAATTAAAGCAGTTCAGTTTGATGGTTTGATGACTTGTGATCATCCATCTTCAGACATCCCAAGTTGCAAAACTTGATTTCAGGGAGGCAAAAAAAAAAAAAAAAATTCAACCAACTTACCAAATGATAACGAAACTTTAATTTTATATTAATTAATTTTACGTTAAAAAAAAATAATAATTAAATTTAGAGTATTCAGAGTTGAAATAAAATTAGTTTTATCATTTTTCTTTTTGACAAAAATTGACAGTAACAATATCACAAGAAATTGCACAAAATCAAAAACATTTCATATCATATTACAATAATTATTAATATTGCCTCCGCCATGATCTGCTCTCTCTCACTCACTGAACAAATCCCGTCCGGGAGGGGGGAAAACACTGCCCGCCCACACTAAAAACTGATTGGCTGTCTCACAGACTCTTTGCAGAGAACAGGCCAATCAGAACCCTCTCTGTTTTCTCTCTCTCCTTCCCACACGCGATTAGAGAATAAAAGTCTGTGGCCTGTGTGGCGTTTGGGGCACTCGTTCTGAATTCCGGGAGATTATGTGTGACTCGCGGGCATCAGGGAGCCACTGCCGAGACTCCCGCAGCTTCAGGGAGACTTGGTTTGTCTGCATCTTCCTCTTGATTATATTCCAGAGGTTTTTAATTTGGTAAAATCAAAGAAACTCATCATTTTTAAGTGGTCTCTTATTTTTTTCCAGAGCTGTATATGTGAATATAGGGCTGCACAGTGTTTTTATTTTAGCATTGTTATTGCAGTGTGCACATGCACAATAATCACACTATTGCAACAAACAGGAAAATGTTTCCCTAACAATACAATATAAAAGACATATTCATCTGGCTGGAGATATGCAAAAGATTTCAGACAGGAAAAGAGACAGCTGTGGACAGTACCTACAAAAAGTGAACCAGTGACCAGGTCACGGGTGCTCAAAACTCACTGATACTTGTAGATGTCGTGTTAATATGTTGCCATTAGCAGCCAGAGTCTGAGAGAGCAAGTCACCATGCAAAATGATGCTAGTGCTCCTAGTGTAATGTTGGTCAGCACAGTCATCTGTTGGCTGATGTTTCATAGCTGGGTCGCTGCACTTTCCTCCAACCATGCTGGCTACCCATCAGTGCTGCATTGGCTGCAGTTAGAAAAGAGGCAGAGAAGGCTTCACAGGTGTCGGAGGAGACATGCACTAGTCTTTTTCGCCCTCCTAGTACTTAGTAAATTACAAGTGCTTGTAAAAGTTCATTGTAGATTTATACTGAAGACATCAAAACTATGAAGGGATGCATATGCAACTGTGAAGTAAACAAAAAACAAGCCAATATAAAGCTCTGAAACAAAAAAGAGAGCACTTAAAAATGAGTTTCTTTGATTTTACCAAATTTAAAACCTCTGGAATATAATCAAGAGGAAGATGGATGGATCACAAGCCATCAAACCAAGCTGAGCTGCACCAGGAGTGGCACAAAGTTATCCAAAAGCAGTGTGTAAGACTGGTGGAGGAGAACATGTTGCCAAGATGCTTTAAACTGTGATTAAAAACAGGATTATTCCACTGAATATTGATTTCTGAACTCTTAAAACTTTATAAATATGAACTAGTTTTCTTTGCATTACTTAAAGTCTGAAGGCTCTGCATTTTTTTTGTTGTTGTTTCAAATAAATGCTCTCTGATAATATTTTTATTTGGAAAATTTGGGTGAAATTTCCATCGTTTAAAGAATAAAACAACAAAGTTCATTTTACTCAAACATAAACCTATAAATAGCAAAATCAGAGAAACTGATTCAGAAACTGAAGTAATAAGCGCTGAGCTCTTGTTAACTCCTCGAGACTTGTTAGTCTGCACTAGTCTTCACTTTACTAGCATTGAGGGAATTACTGGGGAAGTGCTTGTGGAAGTTTAAATGACTTGAGTTTGGGTAGTTGGCTCTCAAAATTGGGAAGAAAATGGGTTAAAAAAAAAGTAATAAAAACACTTTTCTTATCATTAAACATCAGAACATTGTGTTTGTTAAGAATATAAGCCCTTTAAACCATGGTGAAGTTCTAAGGTATGAGGTACTGTCCTATACATGTTTATTTCTATTTAAATACAGAACATTAAGTTGCAGCAGATTTCTGTGCATAGTTTTGTGGCGGTGAGAAATGCAGGTGTAGACGTTTCTCAGACAAAACACAGCAGGCCGTCCATTAGATTTTAATTGATCATCAGAAAGAATGGAGAGAGAAATGGAGTTTAAAATGAGTGTGGAGCCATTCGCTACGACTCTCATTACTGACTAACTGCATCCATATTCAGTTATTACTCTCCTGTGACTGCCAGAAAACAAAAGGGAAGTGATGCGGACTCCAGCGTAACTCGCACGCCGCCGTCCCGCTGCGGTTCTCAGGGCCCTGAAATCATCCTGCCCTGCGTTACTGACCCATTCTGCCACTAGTCTCAGCCTCCCTCACGTCCACTCCTTCTCCAGCGCTCTTTCTTCCTGAAAAGCTCGTAACGTAGCCTCGTGTTCGTGCTAATGGCTCCACAGAGTGAAATATCACCCAGATAACGGTGATCTGTGTTCGACCTTGGCAGACAACCCGTTCCTCTTGTAGTGTGTCTAAATGATTCCCTCGGAAACGGTTATAAAAGAGCCATTCTGATTGTCCTTTAGCTGTTTCCTGTGTTTTTTCTTCAGTTCTTTTTGTGTAGATCTTGTTCTTTTTGTGAGATCACTGTTGAAGACAATAAAAACAGAGACAATAAAATCAGAGGGGCTCATACGAAGTCAAAATTTGATACTGCAGTAAAAAAAAATGACGGAAAAGTTTCACTGCACCTTAGTAATTAATCTACAGAAATGAGCTAAAATATTATGACCACACATATATGTAAATAAGCACACATGGATACCAAAGACACAGTTTATCAATAAAGGGATCAGACTTACACAGGGCAGGGTTGGTAATAAACAGTATACTAGGGAATAAGCAGACACAAGAGGTCATACACGGGAGAATCCAAAAAAGAGAAAGGCTAGGCAAAAAGCGTAGTCTAATGTAAAAATAAGGGTCAGCAATTGAAAACAATAAATACAAAGAGAAAGGCAAAAGAGTAGTCAAAAACACAAAAATGAGTCGGTAACAAAAGAGCAATAACCAAAAGAGACTCTAGGTAAAAGAGCTAGAAACAAAGATCTTAAGAAAAAAAGGGGTGTTTATACTAACAGGACCAGGTGTGGACAATCATAAGCTTGGGGAGATTGAATGCCGTAGTGTCACATGATCAGCAGAGTCTGGAAGGTCTGGTGTGAGTGAGTGTATCAGAGTTCAGTGCAGGCAGACTGACAACATCAGGACTGACACTCAGTATTTGTACTTTTTTTTTGTACTCTGCTCTACCTCAAAGAATTTACAATAAAGCACATAATATTTGACTGACATAATTGGCCCTATCTTACACCCTGCTCAATGTGTGTCATGATGTCACAAGCCTTCCCTCTGTGTTGTTTAAATAGCAACGGTGCTGCTAAATACATCCACGCTGATGGACGTGGACGTGGTGGTGTGCAGATACATTTCTGGCATATTGCTATCTTGGCAACGGAAAACAAAGGTACGCCACTGACTGAATATAACCTAGACAGACAGCAGTCAACAATCAGATGCTCACTGCTAGCTTCGGAACTCTTAAAACTTTATAAATATGAACTAATTTTCTTTGCATTATTTAAAGTCTGAAGGCTCTGCATTTTTTTTTGTTGTTTCAAATAAATGCTCTCTGATAATATTTTTATTTGGAAAATTTGGGTGAAATGTCCATCGTTTAAAGAATAATAAGAATTTCTGTGCATAGTTTTGTGGCGGTGAGAAATGCAGGTGTAGACGTTTCTCAGACAAAACACAGCAGGCCGTCCATTAGATTTTAATTGATCATCTGAAAAACAAAGGTACGCCACTGACTGAATATAACCTAGACAGACAGCAGTCAACAGTCAGATGCTCACTGCTAGCTTAGCAGTGACTTGTTAACAAAGGCAATTATCCAATGTGTGTACCCACTGTTTATTACGCACACATGCAGTCAGAGCACACCTGGCTCTTAAAGGAAAAAGCGAGGGACATGCTGATGCTTTATTGCAATTTACACCCCAAACACTCCCATGAGATTAGAATTAGTACATGCCTTTTGTGTTTTTTTCGCTAAAATAGTTTTATAATTTTTTTAATAGTTTAGAAAAACTAACCATGAAGAGAAAAAAAAATTAAACAGCCCCTCTTGTTGGCTTAAATGTACACTGTGTGTTCATATGTTCGTGGACGCTCCAATAAAAGCATTCAGCTATTTTAAGTTGCACCCGTTGTTGACACAGATGTGCAACTGCACACCTACACACACAGCGTGTTTAGTCCCTGTAGAAAATTATTGTCAATAGAATAGAAATATTCTCTGCCAGGTATTTACTGCAGCTTGCTTGGATTTGTCTGATTATCCGTTATTTACATTGTTATAAAATTTCATGATAACGAACCAATAGAAATGCTTCAAATTTGACTGCCAATGACGATTCGTGTCCTGTTTTGGGGATACAAGGTTTTTGTCCAACAGAGATGGATATAGACTGTACAACATCAAACACAAATAAATGTTAGTGGAGGGTGGAGTGGGTGGATGTCAGTGTTTCAGGGTGCCTCCATGTCTATGTTACCTTCTGGCTCTCTGCCTTTAGTTAGGCTGTTTTATTCAGTTCTGCCGGAGTCATTAGCCACAGTCTGATAATGTTTTATATTCTCAGTTTTGCATAAATCCAGTCAAAACTAATTCCATCTCTCTGCCTTCCTCCGAGTTACTGACTGCCCACCTGTCTGACCCCTGATACCGAGGGATGTTGGACCCTCAGATTCTCCGGTCTGGCCAGACAGGCTTCATCATAATTAAAATAATCATGAATATATTAGACCTATGTGAATGTATATTCCTTTAAAAGCTGTTTTATCAGTGGTAGGATGGTCCCCCCTTTAATGTGAGTCTTGGTCCTCCCAGTGTTTCTTCCTCCTCCTGCAGCTCTGAGGGAGTTTTTCACTGGGGGTTCTGTATTCTGTATTTTCTATGTTTAATGTTTTGCCTGATTCTTTGTCCTGTGCTCACATTTCTGTAAAGCTGCTTTGTGAAAACATAATTTGTAAAAAGCACTATACAAATAAATTGTATTGATTTGATTAGATTAGATTTAAATAATAGCTATTAAACAATTTAAAACAGTCCAGAGTGTCTTACTGTAGAAAAAGTACTTTTATATAAACATGAAGATCTGTATCAGATCATATTGGGGTGTAAAATGTCGTTATTTTATCAAATGTGCAAACAATGCTGACAGAACAATCAGAACTTCTCCTGGTCTGATCCAAAAAAGCTCCACCTTGCTGCTTAATGGGAATAAAGTACCTGCTGGTTCCAGACCGTCTTGGTTCCAAGTACCACAGATACCACCTTCTGAGATCTTGTAGACAGAGCTGATTCAGCGGCAAGATGAGGACCTACAGCATATTAAGCAGGTGGTAGATACTGTGTGTGTGTGTGTGTGTGTTTGGTGGCTGACACAAGGCCAGGCGGGCAGGAGCAGCTGGAGGGTGTGTGTGATTGATCCGAGTGGGCCGTAAGAACTTCATTTCTATTCGAATGAAGACAAAAGATTCACACACACTGAAAGACTGAGTGATGTGAACATCATTAACAGGCAATTCTAGACCAATAGCAAGTCCTCCCAGTGACACACACACACAAACACACACACACACACACACATACAATGATGTCCAAATATTTCTCTTCCAGCAACACAATCCCAGCCCTTACCCTCTCTCAGTGTTTCCAGTTAAAGCTCAGCCAAACGTCCCCACAACGTCACAAGATTCCTATTGTTTCCCTCATCATGAGGACACTCGGTCCCCACAAGGTCATAAAAACACAGCACATACAAACAAACACATACACTGTTCACAGCCTGAAGCTACTTAGCATTTTTATGTAATTTTAACTAAATGCTCTTTCAGTAAACAGCTTTATAATTAATTTACCCTTCAGACCTCGCCACCCAGAGTTATACAGCGCCTTTATTCCTCCATCACTGTCTGACAGAGTGAAACTGATTCTTTTTCTAAAAAGTACTTTTATTTCAGCTTTGAGCTTTTGAGTTTATGAAGTTTAATCCAACAATTTAACGTGCTAATCATTTGTTCTTAAATGTGTTCTTAAATGTTTTACAGGTATGGCTGCAAACTTGAACTCCCCCACTGGATTTATCCAGTTCCATAAGGATATCACATGATTCAGTTTTAATTTGCTTATTCATTTTAATCTGATACTAATGTTTTAGAAACATAATTAAAACTCTATATTCTATCAATGGTAAACAAACAGTTTAAATATCATACTTTCTTCATAAACTAATATTTTTACCTTTGCACAAACCACATTCAACTTATATTTTTCTTTTCATTTCTAAATATGTTAAAAACTGGCAACTCCAGTTGTTCACTATTTGACATTTGACATAGTATAAATCTGTTATCCCCCTTTTTTAGTTTGTGTGTTTGGTAATACTTAATTAATATTCATGTGTTTAGTTTTATCTACAATGTCTTGTATTTAAATGCAGTCTTTTTATTGTCCTGTTTGTTATAATAATTGTTTTTATCCTATTTTATATTTGATTTAATTAATTAATTAATTATTTTAATGACCTTTTTAAAGTAGTTGTCATTTTTTATTTGCTTCCTATATTTTTTTGTGTGATTTAGCCCAAAGAAAATATTCAAGAATTTTGTGTAACAGTAATGATATAAGCTGATTATCTTGACAGTGATTTAATTCTCACATCACTACAGTCTACTTATAATAAATAATCAAGCTGTTTTTGTTACGTTTTTATTTTGTTCTTTTGAGACTGTGGACAGTTAATGAGACTCCCAGTCAGCAGTGTAAATGTATTTTTCCTGTAAATGGGTTGTTCTTTTTAATTTGTTGGTATGGTTATATTTATATTGCTTATGTTTTTTTTTTAACGTCCAGTTTTATTCTTAGTATTTTTTACTTGTATGTTTGTTCCGTTTTTAACTTTGTTTTATAGTTTTGTATCTTTTTTATAGTTTTTCATCATTGCTCCTTTAATGTGGGCTCAGTTCTTATGTTTGTTTCTTTCTTTCTCTTAATTATTATGTCTTTTTTAAACAGTGAGTTTGGATTTTTTTGTAAGTGGTCATTATTATTATTATTATTATTATTATTATTATTATTATTATTATTATTATTATTTAAGTAATTTATTATTAATATTATGTTAATAAATCAAATTGCTTTTATTAAATGATTATGTCATTGTACACACTAAGTTAAGTAACAGATCATGTCCATCACGAAAATATATTGTTAATAGTGACATACATGATTTATTTTTTTGTGTAACATATTACAAGCACATCTTATTAGGCAACATAATGACGATTCATAGTTCATAATAAAAATAGATATATTGCAATAAACATTTTTATAAACATAAAAACAGTGAATGATGTGACACTATAATTTAAATGATCACACATTTTGATTATTTTAGCCACTGACGTTTGTGTTCGTAACACTGTAGAAAGTGATGAGCTCAGTCTTCAGGAATCTCTCAGCTAAACATGAAACATTATTTAAAAATGAAAAATAATAAGAATAAGAATGACAATAAAATTTGGGACCACACTTTGTTCAGCAGTGTGTGTGTGTGTGTGTGTGTGTGTGTACAGTGGTGTGAAAAAGTGTTTGCCCCTTCTTGTTTTTTTTTTTAAATGTTACCGCAAACATATTGAAATATTAGTCTAAGAAACACAAGTAAACATAAAATGCAGTTTTTAAATGAAGGTTTTTATTATTAAGGGAGAAAAAATCCAAACCTACATGATCCTGTGTGAAAAAGTGTTTGAAATGGCCAAAAATGGCCTGTATAGAAGCATCCCAGGACAAAAACACTGCTGAGCAAAAAGAACATTAAAACTCATCTCAATTTTGCAGGAAAACATGTTGATGATCCCCAAGACATTTGGGAAAATACATCTGGCACAAAAGTATCACCACATTTCAGGAAACGATCATCATACCTACAGTAAAACATGGTGGTGGTAGTGTGATTGACTGGAGCTGTTTTGCTGCTTCATTACCTGGAAGATTTGATGTAATAAATAGAACTATGAATTCTGCTGTTTATCTAAACATCCTAAAGGAGAAGATCTGACCATCTGTTTGTGACCTCAAGCTGAAATGAACATGGGTTCTGCAACAGGACAATGACACAAAACACACCAGCAATAATAATACTACTACTAATAATAAAAACCTTCATTTAAAAACTGCATTTTGTGTTTACTTAAATGTGACAAACATGCAAAAAAAATAAGAATTCATGAAGTGGATGCTGCTGAAGTGGTGGGCGTGTTGAGGAGCTCCAGTCAGAATACTAAAGCTGTCCCGGTTCGGGCCGGTTCTGCGCTCTGAGAGAGAGGCATCTATCTCACTTTAGCTCCTCAGACGCCGGGCCGGGGTGAGGGATGTGGTGCTGCTGCAGAGATGATGCCTATTCTTCAAATCCCCTCACTTCTCACACATGAGCAGCTGTGTGTGCTCTCCACTCTCAGACTGGAAGCCGCAGCACTGGGAGCTCGGGAATACTGGGCCGTGTTTCAGTGGGGGGTTAATAGTTTTTCACTGCAGCCTATTTACATACTGTATGTTCCTTCAGAATTCATTAAACTTCAATAGAAATAAACGATATACCATAATAAAAGTGCTTTTGTGTCGTCTTGAAATTTCTGCACTTTATACTGCTATAGCTTTGCCATATTGCACACACACACACACACACACACACACACAGGTCTCTGGAGGTCTCAGCAGGACAGTGATACATTGAAGGCCCTATGGGGTCAGAGTCTATCTCTACAGCACATCACATGAAATCAATAATGTTGGTAAAGCAGCACAGTCAGATCATCTCTAACACACGGATAAACCTGACAGTGCTGTGCAACAATTTTACTTTCTTTAATTCTCCATTTTTGACGCAGTTCTAATCTAACAGTTGATCTTCACTTTCATTAATATCAAGAAGAGTTTTTCCTCTTCCTGTGAGATCCACATTTTGGAGACACGTTTTTAGTACCACTTTAAAATAAGTCTCCTTTATAAAGTGCTTATAAATAGTTTATTAAGGAGTTTATTAATTACATTTTTTTGTTGTAAATACTTTATAAATCATTAATAAGCAGTTACATAGAAAGGACACATATATGGAAAGGGCAACAGTGGCCTGTTGTTTGCCAAATAGTGATTCCTCATTTATTTATACTGTTAAAGCTCAGATCTTACTTTGTCTATTCTTTCGTTCAGCTTCAACATGCCTGTTAATAACATATCTAAATAACATATAAGTTATGAACTTTATTTATATAACATAAAAAACATAAAATAACTAAACTGACTTTTCACATTATTATTTTATAAGATATGTTAATGCTGACAGATACAAAAAACTAAGTAGGATGTTTAGGACGTAGCGAAACCATCTTTTCAACACAACTTCTCTATAAGTATCGACTCTCTCTCTCTCTCACCGACAAAGGTTGCTATAGGAACCTGGATGTTATGGTTGATGACCAGCTTCTCTTCACGCACCATGTGACCTCAGTTGCTCGATCCTGCCACTTTGCGCTTTATAACATCAGGAAAATTAGACCGTTTCTGACGCAACAGGCCACCCAACTCCTGGTACAAGCGGTCGTCATCTCACGCCTCGACTACTGCAATGCCCTGCTAACTGGCCTCCCGGCCTGTGTAGTAAAACCACTACAAAAGATCCATAATGCAGCAGCACGTCTGATCTTCAACCAACCAAAACGGGCACATGTCACCCCGCTGCTCATTGAGCTCCATTGGCTACCAGTTGATGCATCAAATTCAAAGCTCTTACAATCGCCTACAAGGTGATACAGAACAGCTCCTTCCTACCTGCACTCGCTCCTGAAGACTTACGCTACCTCCCGGCCGCTGCGCTCCTCCAATGAACGTCGCCTCGCTTTACCAAACAAACATTCACACAAAGCAATCCAGACTGTTCTCATACAGAGTTCCCCAATGGTGGAACAAACTACCTTCCACTACCAGATCAGGAGAATCTCTCGCTATCTTTAATAAACTCCTGAAGACAGAGCTCTTCAAAGAGCACTTACTCTCCTAACACCTCTAACACACTAACTACTTCTAACCTCATTTCCTTCTTCCCCTCCTTCACTCCTCTATCCCATTATTTCCCTTTGACCTCCTTTAAGCCCTATCTAAAAATGGGTTATCTAAATTCCTATGACTTTTGTACTTCATTATTGTAAGTCGCTTTGGACAAAAGCATCTGCCAAATGTAATGTAATGTTTTATTTGTTGTAACTACTTATTAATGGTTTATAAAGTGTTTAAAACCTAATACCTAATTATTAACTGTTAATAAACTTTCAAACCCTCTATGAAGGAGCCTTATTTTAATGAGGTACCAACTTTGTTAACACAGCAGCAACATGAAAAATGTACCTAAACGTTGCCATCAGAGGTGTCAAATAACAAAATACAAAGACTTCATTACCTTACCTAATTAGAAATATTGGGTATCTGTACTTATAATTACTATAGAGTCATTATTTTTGGACAACTTTTACTTCTGCTTCTTATATTTTTACGCAATTATCTGTTATATTTTTACTCCTTACTTTTAAAAATAACCTTGTTATTCCTATTTTATTTCGGCTTATTTTAATTCCGGCTTCTCAACTTTCACAGATTCTGATTGTGGTTGCATAAGAAGTATTAACATGTACCATTTCGACATCTATTGGTTTATTCATGATTCATCACACCTGCACACGTCCCGTGGCTCAAGAGAACTCGATAACACGAGCTCTTGAAATGTCCCAACTAAGGGTTAACTTTAATATATCTGTCTTGTACTGTGTCTATTGTGTTCAATAGGCATATATGCAGCTGAAACTAGGAGCCTAGTGCATCTCACAATTTTCAACATTAACATCTTAATATAACATTATAATCATTATGGATTTTAGAAAATTGTGTTTTGGGAAGGGGGGGGGGGGGGGGGCTAAACTATTGTTCCTAATGGCATTTTTCCCCTTATGTTACTTTTACTTTTTACTTTTATTCTTTAACATCATAACTTTCAAACAGTTTTGGAGTCTGTAGTTGCCATTGTTTAACATGATCATGACCATGATCATCACTTTATCTTGGGCAACCATGACCACATGACCACATGGTCACAATGCCTATTGTTATCTTACACCCTATTAACAGTCTCTTTTTTTACGACTTTACAATAACGTTACAATAACGACAGAGTTTACAAATATATCTGTTCTGATATATTTGCGTGGGGATGTGGAAGTGTGGAGTGTTCAGGTACATTCAGGTACAGGTACAGGTTCAGGTACAGGAGCAAATCAGTTTCCTCTGCTGAGAAGCACAGAAGCACTGCAACATGTGCCGAAGTCAGAGCACATCTGGCTCTAAAAGGGAATTGTTTCAAGCTACGCAAGGTGTGCAGTATTTTTTGCACCCTCACCATACTAAACACACACTGACATGGCTTAAATCAAGCTGACGGGTTCCCTATAGATTGCTAAAATAAAGCACTCAAAGTTATGGCTAATTGGCGTATAAAGAACTTTTCAAAGTGTTTCACACTTGATTGCTTCTTATGTTGTGGTTGCAGTAAATGCTAAGGAGGAATTAGCAGTTAGCATCTGTAAACAGATAGAGGCCGATGTGTTCGCTGTGTGAAGACTGGCAGGCTATTTGGAGGAAGAGTAATATTTAGGCCTGTTTTATAGGGTCGTGTTTGATGATGTCATCACTGACCTTTGTGCCCTCGGCCCTGTGTGCCTGTTAATGACTGTAGCCTTGCCTCACTCCACCTCACGCCCACCTGTGCCCACCTGAACTTGAGCCACACCACTCGAGTACTGAGCAGCACCACGACAGATGTTTACCAAATGCAGAGCGAAACAGCTGAGCTCTGGAGGTTTACAGGAAGTCATGTGACCACTGCACTTCAGCTTCCTCACTGTCAGACTTCACTAAGAAAAAGCAGGGAATGCAACACAGATTATTAGCATTTATTTAAAGAAAAGCATAATTTGTCTCTGTCCAGTGAAAAACATGTATCGCTAAAACAGCAACTTTACAGGAGAGAGATAAAACCTTCTTAACTTTGAATGGCAGTCAATGTAACATGAGTTTATTTCAGGTAATTTTGGAGACTTTCTATTGGTCCATTCATTATGAAATTTGACACAGTGTGAGGGACAGTTTTTGTGTTCAAATTATGAAGTAAACTAAAAATCCTTTTAATTGGACAGCAACGATTTACACTGTACACTGTAGATGCAAAATGTCACAGGATATGATATTATTATTATAATCCACTGACGCTTAAGAGTGCAGTACTAACCTGTGGGATATTTTGTAGAGTATTCTGCATTTAATATGGATGCGATTTCAGCCAGTCACAATCATTATCACATAATGGTCTGTCTACTATGGATGGTAATGCCTTCTGTTGATCAAGGAATGTTAAATGTCAACATACCTTATTGTTTTATATCAATATCTATGCAATGTCCCATTCATTTGGCACCCACTATCAAGCCTTGTTCCAATTCACAATCCACTAAATAGCACCTCTCAACTTATACAGGTATGGCCATTTCCATGCCGAAGTAACAGTAAGGTAACAGTACATAAATCAATTTCTATACTGTCCTATAACATTGTGCGTATCAAATGTTAGTTACGTAAATAAATTATTGTGATATTATGATATTGTGATGTTTTTTTAACAAACACTGTATATGCTGTAAACTTGGATACAATCCGGGTTAGCACCTGAACATCCCTTTCAGACAGCTTCCTTTTGCGTCCACAGTTAATCCTGTTGGATGTGGTTGGTTCTTCATGGTGGAATGCTGACATTACCCTGGATATTGTGGCTCTTGATACATCACAAAGACTTGCTGTCTTGGTCACAGATGCTCCAGCAAGACGTGCACCAACAATTTGTCCTCTTTTGAACTCTGGTATGTCTCCCATAATGTTGTGTGCATTATGAACTGTGCTCTTACCCTGCTAATTGAACCTTCACACTCTGCTCTTACTGGTGCAATGTGCAATTAATGAAGATTGCCCACCAGGCTGGTCGAATAATGGAGCTCCATCCAATACTTTTAGGATGAGTTGAGTAGTTTGGGGAGTTGATTAGTCCTGGGCAGCTTTTGTTGCTAAATTCAATCAAATCCTCACAGAAATGCTCCATTATCTAGACGAAAAGCAGGATTAAGTTGTTTTAATACCCTTGATTATAGAAGAAACAATGATTAAGCAATGTCCCAACACTTTTGTCCACATAGAGTATCTTGTATCTCTCTATATATAATTCTCTCTCTCTATGATTCTCTCTCTCATTTGTATTAGCAGTGTGTAGCTTTGCAGGATGATGGCACCATATGACATTATAATCATTTGCTAATTAAACCTTAGCAGGCTTAAATTTGCCAACCTGGCGAGGGGGCGGGCACACACTGGCTGCAGCTGGACCTCACATGAGTACCCTGCAGATTCTTTCAAAGATATGTACAGTACCAGTCAAAAGTTTGGACACACCTTCTCATTCAATATTTATTTATTTATTTTATTTGTTTTACATTCTAAAGATCTTGAATTATCCAGACTATTAAGGAACACATAAGAAATCATGTAGTAACTTGTAGTAAAAGTGTTAAACCAAATACCCTGTGAAGCATTAAGGGGTTTTTATCTGGGGAGCTGTTAACCGGTTGTTTCCGAAGCTGGTAACTTATTCTGTAACTCTTGGTCTTCCTTTCTTCGGGCATCCCTGATGAGAGCCAGTTTCATCATAACATTTATAATGGTCTTTGCGACTGCATAAAGCTCATCTTATATCTCATAAAGCTGACTAAGAAAATGCCAAAATGTACAAATCTGTTGTCTAAGCAAGAGTTTTACACTTTTAAGAATCTAAATAAGAATACTAAATTATTTCATATGTTTTTGTGAATTGAATTGAATTATTTTAATGATCTGGTTCCAGTAGGACCTGATCTAGCATCCAGATCTAGGTCAGAACATCTTCAAAACATCAGGCAGATGTTGTGAGGCATTCTTGGTAAGCAGTAATTAGTGACTACCAAACATTCTTCAAAGAACAGACAAGTGGTGAACCAATAAGAGGGTCATGGGCAACCAAGGCTCAGTGTTGCTCACAGGACATACATGACTTGATATTGGATCAGAGAACACCTTCTTGTGGTCTTGAGGAGCAGCATGAGGGGTACCTAAACACACTGGCAGACTCAAGAGGAGAGAGGGCAGGGGGGCAACCGCTCTCCTCCGTGGCCTTATGGTTTACTAAAGTGCCCTCTACACTGGTTAAAAAGAGGCTGCGTGCCAAATTGGCTGCCCTTCTTGAGGATAAAAAGTGCCCACTTTTCTGACCCTTCTTGGCTTTCCAGTAGAAATAGGTACACTTTCTATTCCACCATTACAAGACAGTGTCCTAAAAGCTGCCCTTTCATGTAGGGGTCTCATGATAGGGCCATGCCAGTGGATTACATGTGATATAATGCCTTAAATTTGCCATCACAATGAGATAAACTGTATTTGATGGAACAAAATGATTGTATTTTGGTACTTTATGATTTCTTTTTTTTTTTTTTACATGTTTTGCACTCATATGTTTAGATAATTAAACACATTTAAATAATCTGTGATTCATGGAGACAGAAACTCAAACCTACATGACCCTGTGTTAAAAAGTGTTTGCCCCCTAAACCTAATAACTGGTTGTTCCACCCTTAACAGCAACAACTGCAATCAAGCGTTTTCAATAACTTGCAGTGAGTCTTTCACAGAGCTGTGGAGGAATTTTGGTTCATTCTTTTTTACAGAATTGTTGTAATTCCACCATCATTGGAGGTTGTTCCAGCATGAACTCCTGTTGTCGTGAGGGCTTTTGTAACCTCTTGGATGAGTCATTGCTGTGCTCTTGGGGTAATTTTGGTCAGCCCGCCACTCCTGGGAAGGTTCACCACTGTTCCATGTTTTCACCATTTGTGGATAAAGTCTCTCACTGTGATTCACTGTAGTCCAAAAACTTTAGAAATGTCTTTATAACCTTTTCCAGACAGGTGTGGCAGAAATCAGGCCTGGGTGTGGCTGGAGAAAGTACATTTAGGTGTGATAAACCACAGTTATGTTATGTTTTACTTGGGAGGTAAACACTTTTTCACACAGGGCCATGTAGTTTTTTTTTTCTCTCTTTACAATAAGAACCTTCACCTGAAAACATTTTGTGTTTACTTGTGTTGTCTTTAACTAATATTTAAATTTGTTTGATTAGCTATTGAAACATTTAAGTGTGAAGAACATGCAAGGAACTTAGGAAATCATGAGGGGGCAAACACTTTTTCACACCACTGTAAATGATAAAGGCAATTCTATTGTATATTCTTGTATCTATTCATTTTATGTATGTTGTCAGTTTTGGTGAGCTATATAGTATACGTATTGTTGCACAGCTCTTGGAATCAGTATCAAGCTTTACTCATTTGTGCCTACAGTGTGGTGTAGGAACACACACACACACACACACACACTTGCTCAAACGCAGTGCTTATTATGGTCAGCCTTTTGCCAGGAGGGATCTGAAGAACAAGCGTAGAGCTCAAAAGGCTGATGTATGATCAGTGTATTAGCATAACTATAGGCTAGCAGGGGTGGTCTCACTGCCGGGGGGCTAAACAGAGAGAGAAAGCTGTACGCCTGCGGCTCCCAAACAGGAGGACTGATTCCCATACTGCAGCAATATGAGGGAAAGCTGTTTCCTGTCCAGTCCCAGGTTTCTTTCAGGGCACACACACTTGTACACACACACACACACACACACACAAACATTTGATTTTATACAATGTGTAATATGTACAGTCATGCAAAAAAAAAGTGTTAGGACATCCTAACAAAGTCATTGTCCTTTAAAACATATTTAAACATCCTCATGATCTTTACAATACAATATTGAGAGACAGGAAGTAAAATAACAAAACAAAATGTTAGGACAAGCCCACATTTATTACTACCAAGATTAGAAAATTAGAATGAGGCGCACAGATCAGCTCTAGATGATCTGTACAGTCTGTCTTAATTAAATCTCAGAGTTCAGTTTGTTGGTTTTTATTGTTGAAGTAAATGGATCACCATGACCAGATCCAAAGAGCTCTCTGAGATCTTCAGAAAAAATGATGTAGATGCAGATGAGTCTGGGAAGGGATTTAAAAAGATCTCAGAACTATAGAACTGTTAGAAATCAGATCTTCTTCCATTTAATAGAACTATGTTGTGTAAAATAATGCATATTATTGAATGAGACAAAGTTAATTCATAGCATAACATAACAGTAACATGGGCTAAACAACAAATAGAAACTACTACTACTACTACTTTACTACTAGGCTACTACTACTACCACTACTACTAATAATAAAAATAATAATAATAATAATAATAATAATAATAATAATAATAATAATAATAGTAGTGTTGGGCTGCCAAAACCTTAGTGCCCCATTTAAACGTAGTAACTACACACACACACACACACACACACACTGTTCTTATTTTATTTCTTTTTTTAGTTCTGTTCCTGAGCCCGCTGTCTGTAATCACGTGACTACAGGCTAATTATCTATGGGTGTTAATTTATGGACTTAATTATTTTATCTGTGACATGTTTTATTTGTTTGTTTGTGTGGTGGTGGCCCTGTTGTCTGTCCCTCTGCAGCGAGACAGTGCGTGAAAGGACAGTAGAATTTCTGATTCGGTTTTTAATTCGGATTTAAACGGGCAGATCAATGAAAAACAGTTGTAATGATCTAATTAATTATGTCGAAATTAAAGGCGCGCGCGAAATCAATCTGTGGCGGCGTCACGCGCCTTCCATCTGTTCCCTAGCGAGCACGCAACAACACACTCCACATGCTTCACACACACACACACACACGCTTACACACACACACACATAAAGTGTCACAGTGGATCGTCACATACCACTTAATTCATCCTACATGACTACTACCATTACTATTACTACTACCAATACAACTACTACTACTTATAATTTTTAATAATTACTATTGTATTATTATTGTTGACATTTGTAGTAGAAGAAGGAGGATGGTTATTATTATTATTATTATTATTATTATTATGTTTATTTAATATTAGTATTAATTACAATACTTTTATTTATTATTACATTATTAATAATAATATTACTACTATTTATAATCATTGTTGTTATGAGTAATACAGTAAAAACTTACAATTAAGAAAGCAAAAAAACTAAAAAACATTTTAGTATTTTATTAAGATAAGATGATAACCGTATTAATATTCTTCTTATTATACTTCTTCTTCTTGATTTCTTTTTCTTCTTCTTCTTCTTCTTCTGCTTTTTCTTATTATTATTATTATTATTATTATTGTTATTACTATTATTATTATTATTAGTAGTAGTAGTAGTATAACATTGTAAAGTGGAAAAAAACATTTATTGTTTTGGGATATACACACACTGACTGAACTCCGTTTGAAGTCATTTATTCCCATCGTACGGTTCTTACAGTAAACTGCAGTAAATCACAGCTCCCTGTGTTCACACTGCGCTGCAGAGAAACCGAATGAATAAACGGAGCAAAGATCAACTGAAATTTGATTTATATGTTTATATGTATATATCTGCCATAAAGTTTAAAATAATAATACAAATACAAAATGTTAAATAATAAAGTAATAAAGCAATTAAAAACACTGCTGAAATGAGAGTTTATAAGTTTGGCTCCTCCTGTTTTTGCTCATTCGATTGATCGATTGTGGAGCTTCTGGAGGACTACTGGAGACAGTGGTGCGGTGGAGTTCACCTACCCTCTCTCTCACTCTCTCTCTCTCTCTCTCTCTCTCTCTCTCTCTCTCTCTCTGATAGAGCGATTAAAGCTTAGAATCAGGAGCAGCAGGAGTAAAGAACAGATGCAGGAGGAGAGCCCTGATCCTGAAATCTGGAAGACTTCTATTTGGTGAAAATCTCAACTGGAGTTCCAGATGTTTCTCCTGCCGGAAATCCAGAAATCCAGCTCTGCTCAGGTGGGCTTGAGGGTGGTCGCGGTGGATCAGGAAGCTAACATACAGAAGAACCACACAGAACATCTCACATTTTACTGCTGACACAACTTCTACTAGCTTCTAGCTTCTATGCTAATTTCAACCGTTTTTTAAAGAGGACACGAGCCGCTGTAATTGCCCGCGCGCCCGAATGCAGGTGTGCAGTGACCCAGCGCAGGGTGCACGCGCCACCCAGGGGTGGATGAGGGTGGAGCGAGGAAAGGGTGTGTGAGAAGGAGGGGGGGGGGGGGTGTAACAAATAGCTGATTCACCATCTCTTCACCAACAGTGTGAGGTGTTCTCCACAAACTACAACAACAGAGAAAACAACATCAAAAGAGAGAGAAACGCGCGAGCGCTTAATTGCAGAACGAGGAGGCAAAGCGCGCGGAGCACAAGGGCAAGTGGAGGAAGGCTGAGGAGGGGAGGGGCCGGAGAGGAGGAGGAGGGGGGTAGGATGGAGGGATGGAGGAAGGGGGGCTTCAGACAAGAAAAATGTAGCTTTGGGCTAAGTGTGCAGCGGAGGGTGAAATTGCAGCCCAGAGTGCTGCATATTGTAGCAGAAGCTCCTCCAAAACCATCCTCTAACCCAACCAGGGGGCACGCCCACCCCCGGACCCGCCCCCATCCCGAAAACCGCGCCCCCCACCCTCACACCCCGACCCCGCGCTGGACCCCGCACCGCTGTTTTACACGCTGTTTGAGACACTGATGATCAAAAAATAGGAATCGTTTTTTTCTTCATTAGCCCTGATTTTTTTTCATTATTGATTAAAATATAAACAATTTAAAATACTTTAAGTTATTTTGTTATGATACACAAAAGAAGATAGAGATTGGAGGGCGCTTTAAATCAAAACCTTTTGCATTTTTATGATTTATATTCAGTGAGCAGAATTTTGAGGGAATGACGGGAATTTTTGGGTTACTTTTTGGGGATATTTTAAGGAAATTAAAGAAATTCTGATGGCATGGGGACAATTATAGGCAATGATTTTATTAAACAATGGTATGCTTTTAGAAATATGAGAGGAATATTAAATCATGTTTTAAGGAACAAGGGAATTGTGAAAAGAATGGAGAGCATTATAAAAGAACAGGCACAGATTTTAAGACGATGATGGGACTTTTTAGGGTACGAAGACAACCAAGAAGGCAGTAGAGACAAATTGAAAATATGGAACTGATATTAAGGTAATGAGGGAATTTTGAGAAAATAAAGAGTAAAGGAATGGAAGAAAAAAATGAGAACACTTATTATCGAATGAGAGGAATTTTTAGAGGAATGTGGAATTTCGAGGGGATAAGTGGTATTTTAAAATAATAAGCACTTTTTTCAGATAATAGGAAGAATTTAAAGCCGAAGAAACGTATCATACTATCATTTCACATCTTGCAAGGGGAAATATATATTTACCAAGTCAAGATAACAAACTACATTTTACTGAAATAAAATGCCAATCTTTTATATAAAAGACTCTTCTGCTGCTTCTTCTTGTTCTTCTTCTTCTTCTTCTTCTTCTTCTTCTTCTTCTTATTATTATTATTATTATTATTATTATTATTATTATTATTATTATTATTATTAAGTTAGAGTATTAAGTTTGTTTAATGGTACTTGTGCAAATTTCCAATCTACTTAAACTTTTAAATCAGTGATTAGACATTTTAAAAAATAGCTTTCATTATTCAAACTCAAAAAACACTAAACACACACACACACACACACACACACACACACACACACACACACACACACACACACACACACACACAGCAGGCAAACATATTACAGCAGGCATCAGATATTACAACAAAACCAGCTCCTGCTTGTTTAATTGAACTAGGAATCTTTCAATAATTATTATTGATGATATCAGACTCTTCCGCCCCCCTCTTATTTTTTATAAAGAGGGGATAATAGCACAACGCCATCTACAGGGCAATCTTACTCCACTATAGTCAGCGGAGAGAACGGAGAAATAAAGCCAAAACACTGAAAATAGAGGGAACCCTCTGCTGTTGTACATATATTCACTTAGTATATTAGCATATACCATTATATATACAAAAAAATAGAAAATATTTGTATAAAGTCAGTTTTAGGACCAGTGTGAGCGTGTAATGTGTGTGTTTTACCTGACTGACATAAAAATAAAAAAACACATCAAATGTATAATTCTCTCTTTCATCTATCTATCTATCTATCTATCTATCTATCTATCTATCTATCTATCTATCTATCTATCTATCTATCTATCTATCTATTTTAATAAACAGCATATTGTATGTAGTACACACGGTATGTATTACCCTATATATCAATATTATTAACTTCGTATTAATTAATTATGTGTCAAAGAGAGCTGAGATAAGATAATAATCATTTAATAAATAAATAAATTAATGCAAATCATTAAAACAAATGTAAATTAAATGTGTATTACATTATATTATTTTATGTTATACAGGGGGTTCTAAAACCAATGTGTGTGTGTGTGTTTGAACTAAGAACGAAAAAAAATCTATCTATCTATCTATCTATCTATCTATCTATCTATCTATCTATCTATCTATCTATCTATCTATCTATCTATCTATCTCATAATATACATGTTACACGCTGCATATATTACATATATCGTATCAAGTAATTATGGCTCAGAGGGAAAGAGTCAGAGAGAGACAGAGAGCGACAGCGAGAGAAAAAGAGAGAACTGACATGGCATAATAAGCATTTCCTAAATAAATGAAATAAATAAATAAATAAATAAAACATATACAAATATGTTTTAAACATTTGATAATATTGTTAAATTTAATAATATTAATTTATAATAATTGTCTTTATTTATAGTTGTAGGAGCAGTGCGTGCGTTTGTGATGTGTGTGTTTTACCTGACTGTCTTAAAAATAAAGAAGAAAAAAAAAACACCTGAACTTCATCATTGTCCCTCCTCCTCCTCCTCCTCCTCCGAGAGAGAGAGAGAGAGAGAGAGAGAGAGAGAGAGAGAAAGAGAGAGTGACAGGCGGTGGGCCCTCCTCGCTGCAGCTGCTCCTCTTTACGCTGGCGAATCACACACTCACACACTCACGCACGCGCTGGAGTCTCCTGCCTTTTGTCCCACAGCTCATCCATATAAGCAAAGCAAGGAGCTGCAGTTCCGTACACACACACACACACTAATACACACCAACACACTATTATACACACACTTATACACATCACACACGCTGCAGGCCCGGGGCTGCACTTCGGCCAGCCCGCGCGCAACGCATCTCCAAACCGGGAGCGGGAACGTCCTACACCTCCACCTGCACCTCCACCTGCACCCGCACCCGCTCACTCCTGACCCACGAGGAGGATTTAGGACACACCGATGGCGCGAGCGACCGGCATTCTTTCCATATAAACTCCACAGTTTTGGTGTAGACGCTGACGACCACCATGGTCGACACCTGAGCGCCAGCAGGCTCGAGCGCAGCGCTCCCGTTATTATTTTGTTTTTTGTTGGTATTTGTTTTGTTGTTATTTTTGTTTTTGTCGTTGTCATTGTTTTTTCACACCCCTCCACGTGATCTGATCGCTGATCGCGAACTTGCTGAAGTTGGCGCGCGGAGCTCGGAGCGTCACTTGACCCTCATTTTCTTCTTAATTCTGCTCGTAAAAACAGCGAGACGGCGGCTTCAGCTGAGTACCTGTCCCTGCTCTGCTGCCCCATGGATATCCACTGCAAAGCAGACCCCTTCTCCGCCATGCACAGTGAGTCAGTCCACTAAACTACACTACAGCTCACACACTCGCACAGCGCGAAACAGCCTTCACACACGCGCCGAAAGCGTGTTATGTCTTGTTAATTTAGACCGATACAAATTAAATCACGTTTTAGATGAGTTTTTTAATTTTATGATAATTAAAAATAAAATAAAATTGGTAAACTAGCATGCATACGTTTGGATAGTTGTCTATTTTACGTACATTTAAGGTGTAAGAAATTATTAAACACTAGGTTTAAATTTAGACATAAAAAAATATAAGAAAACGAACATTTTCATTTAGTCATTTCGTAAGAAAGAACAAAAGCATGTTCAAATGGTTGGTTATGACATGATATTTTAAACAATGAAATAAAATAAAATACAATTAGAAAAGTGGAGTAGTTCAATTACTACAAAGGACTATTAAGGTGAATGTTAAGGTAACATAATTTATTAAACAATATGTATAATTATAGCTAAACAACAACAGCAATAAGCCTAATATACGAGCTGTTGGTTTCAGTTGTAAAACAAATAAAACAATTTAAAAATAATATTAAGAAAGCGGAGCTATAGCCACACAGCATCGTCCACGTGGAGTCCTTTGGATAGTTTATTTATTAAATAAATAAACAACAATATTCATGTTTAAATGCCTTCGGATACGAGTCGGTCAAATTGTAAAGTGTATGTTTGTGGCTATCAAAACCAAAATAAAAATATTTTGAATATTTTACTGCAAAAATATTTAAAATCACATTTTAATATAATATATACTAATATAAAATCCTAGAGCTGATGTTAATTTAAAACCGATTTAAAATAGCGCGTTTTAGTGTATAAGCGCTGTTGTAACACGAGCAACTGAAAGTCTTACCGGTTTCTAATTACGAAGAGAGGAATATGAAGAGGTGTAACATAATCAGGCTAATAAGAAGGAGCACCGGGGTGATCAGAGAGGAGTATCAACACGGCGGACTAGAGGAAATTTCATTAAATAATGATGAAATTTTAATATTTACCAATTAAGACTGGAAACAAATAAAAAAGTGATTAACAAAACACATATATATGTATAAAACAGTTTTATACAGCTTATTATATGTGATGCCCTTTTGCCACTATAAAGCTAGACTAGACAGTACAGAATCTTTTAATCATAAAGCTTGTTTTTATGTTTTAAACATTTTTGTAAATGTTGCTCAGTGTGACACTGGAACAATAATCTGTGTAAAATTAACGTTAGTGCCAGATTGCTGTAAAATTATGTGTTTTCAATGAGACGCAGTGTTCATGTTACTACTAACTCCTACTTATACTGATAATAATAATAATAATAATAATAATAATAACAATAATAATAATAATAATAATATTAAAAGTAAAGTATCTATGGCACATGGACGAAAGAGGGCAACAATTGTGGATCAATTTAATAATCAGAAAAGCCAAGAAGCTTCATTTCTAATAAACACATTCCACTGATATACATAAAATATTAACACTACAAAAATATATATATACAAAAGCGATAATTCTGGTAAATACATAAGTAAAATGTTTTTGTACACTATGTGCAGGTGATATAATACTATAATATAATGTTATAATACTAAAATTATGTGCATAATGCAAAAAAATAACTTGTGTACTAAAGTAAAAATAATAATAATAATAATATATTATAATGATCTTAAATGTTAAAATTATTTCAAACAATGTCCATTTGTTAAGCATTAACCTTATCAGCAACAGCAACAATTAAAGTAATCATATTTATAGTAATATATATATATAGTAATATATAGTAATATATAAATATATACCTAATACATTTATGCTGATAATGCTGATGTGACACCATGGTTTACTGAATTCTGTTCAAATAAATAAATTCTGCTTAAAATGTTACATGATGTTATTCTGCAGTTAGCTTTGTTATAAAGCACAATATGTATCATTTTTAGGTGGCAGTTTTTGCTTCTATAAAGTTAGAATAATTATGACTGTGGTATTGTTTTCCTACTGTTATCTTTACCTGTTCGGCTCTTGGCAGGACTATAGGGCCAGTATAGGAATGGTTAACCAGTGTGTGTTGCCAGGGCTTGTTATGTTATGCTTGTTTTATATCCCAGCATTGTAATGTTATATATTGTAAGGGTGGTATTGATATTGCTTGTCCTGTAGGGCATTGTAATTGTATGTTATTGCATTTTCACGCTTTATGGAAGAGCAAAACCAGCCAGTGTAACTTGATGTCATATATTCCTATATATGAGCACGTCCAACAAATAACATTATATATATATATATTTATTAAACTTTTCTCCTTTATTGGAAGAAACGACTTATTCTTGCTTTAAAGAGAACTGACCAGTTTTTTTTTAACACAATTAAATAACTAAATGTGTTTTTACACACTTTTAAGTATGTCTTTAATCTATAAAATAAGATAACTTAAATGAAGGACTAACTGATTTCTTTCAAGAGGTGGGAATAGTCGATACATAAATGATTATTCGTAGGAAGGGCTCATATACATAGAAATATATAACATCAAATACTGGCTGCATGGTTCAAAAAAGTAATTTTACTCTGAATTCAAGTGAATAGAGCACTTTGAAGCATTTTATTGTTACGTAATGTAAGAAAGCATGTCCAATAATTTTTTTTTTAAATAAAAGAATAACTGATTTATAGAGGAAATTTCATTAAATATAGATGAAAATTTTATATTTACCAATTAAGATTAGAGATGAATAAAAAAGTGAACAAAATATTTATTTTTAAAAAGTGTTTTCTAAAGCGTAATATATGTGATGCCCTTCTGCCACTATAAAGCTAGACTAGACAGTACAGAAGCTTTTAATCATAAAGCTTGTTTATATGTTTTTAACATTTTTAAAATGTAGCTCAGTGTGACACTGGAATACTAATCTGTGTAAAATTAATGTTAATGCCAATAATGCCAAATGTAACTTTCCTGAATTCAAGTGACTAAAGCACATTGTTTATTGCTTTTTAATGTAAGAAAACACGTCCAATAATTTAGATTTTTAAAGAAAGAAGAACTGATTTCTCACAATAGAGAAATGATGAGGGAATGGTTGATATATATATATATATATATATATATATATATATATATATATATATATATATATATATATATATATATATATATATATATATATATTTATAAACATTATGTATATATGGTTATCTGCCCTACAGGGCATGGTATAGTAAATCAGCTTGTGTAATGTTATTTTTGTCCCTCTGGTGCTGTTGTGTCCCCTATAGGGCACGGAGGAGTGAACCAGCTCGGTGGGGTGTTCGTGAACGGCAGACCCCTACCTGACGTGGTTCGCCAGAGGATAGTAGAGCTGGCCCACCAAGGAGTCCGACCCTGCGATATCTCCCGGCAGCTGAGGGTCAGCCACGGCTGTGTGAGCAAGATCCTGGGCAGGTGAGAGATAGAAGGTCTGAGACGGCTTCAGGGCGTGAAGAACGTGATGGTTTTACAGGACGTACTGTACTGTCATGCTGTTAGAAATTGTATTTGAACGTTCTTCACGCACTGCATTGTTTTAGCTTTTTAGATGCCTTCAAAACATATGTTGAACTAAATTTCTGGACCATTGATAGGACTGGAACATAGGGAACCCACCTCTTTCCATTAAATAACTCCATAACATCCACCTGCAGCTTTTTAAAAAAATGCACGTCATTATGTGTAGAGTGAAAGACATTTAGGATTTAGCAGGAGAAAGCAGAATTCATTATTCAATAACTATTTACACATTGAACAGTGTAACTACAGGATTCAAATAATGAAGAAATGAAAATCATTAAAAGATAAATAAATATAGAGATGTGGTTTTGTTTAGTTATAAATTCACGTTCTCAAATGGTTGAGAGAGCATCACACTGAATACAACTTCATTTTCTCTCTCATTCTCTCTCACTAGCAGCTAATATGTTGCTATCACATTTTTTGAGGGGGAAACTGTGATAAATTTAAAATGCAGTGCCTATTAAAACAAGCATGATTTCATTTAGCAGTGGTTCAGAGTTCATATAACCCCATTAGTTCCATAAAGAAGCATTTATGTAAGTGATGTGTCTGTGTGAAGGACCTTTTAATGATTTCAAAAAACTTCGCTGAGCAAATAATGGTGCCACAACAGTTTTTCAAGCAATACTTTTAACCTTTTAAACAGGTTCGGAACCTTAACACTGACTTCTTTTGTAGTTTTTAGACAGATTAAATTCCATAATTCCTTCATTTTGTAAAACATGTAGGTATAACAATTAAATGTTAAGGTTCTGTACCAGTTTTGTAAAGGTGTCTCACGCTCACAGCTATGGCACCGCTCGATAAACCGATAAACCACTTTTATCTTTAAAAGTTTAGAGCAAAGCTCGGCAATATTTTTGCGTTTTTTTTTTGTGTGATTTTTTGTGATATTTTGTGGACATCCTTAGTACCTAAAAAGCACAAAAAATCTGCACATTTTATCATAGAACATACAATTAGTCATGTGTTCCATGGATAAATGGCGGTACATTTAGAATACATTTTAGAAAACACATTGTACTTAGTGTGAAAGAGATTTGTGTATCTATATCTTTTTTATACGAATCCGCCATTACAGACGCATTTTGTCTGCATGTCAGAATATCACAATAAACAGCATTTATTTATTTATTTAAAAAGTCTCTAAATATCATGAAATATATCACAACATTTTAGCATATCGACCACCCCTAATTAAGAGCCAAGTCTGCACTGTTCACTGCTCTTTGCACTACGTATTTTACAAAAATGGTTCTTTATGAAAACTCAGACTTTCTGAGGTTACAGTAGCTACTGTTATAAAAAGCTTAAAGCGTCTTTTATAACATTATTTAAAAAACTTTTTTTTCACCATTACTATTCATTTTTAATAGTGTGGAACCTAGTCTACACACTTTAATGATGCTCAGTGTAGGTTCACAAAAGCTTTAAACTCTATAACACATTAAAATACTATATTTATAATTCTTATGGTATATTTTAGGTCCATTTTCCTTATAAGGAAAATGAGGGTTAAAACAACTATTAGATGAACTCATGCTTGTTAGTGAAGCAAGTGAAGGTTTTTTGGAACAGTTAAAAGGTTCTTCACACTGAAATTATTCTTTTAATCATTCTAAAGCTTAACTTAAAGAGACTAAATGTGGTGCTTCTAGGTCATCACGTTAGTAGAACATGCTACAGAACGTTTGTGTGTAGATGTGTTGTATATGTATAGATGTGAGTTGGGTTGTAACGGGCTGCTGTACTGTGTTTGTGTGTGTTGTGGGTGTTGTGGGTGTAGGTACTATGAGACGGGCAGTATAAAGCCTGGAGTAATCGGAGGCTCCAAGCCAAAGGTCGCTACGCCCAAAGTGGTGGATAAGATCGCGGACTATAAGAGACAGAACCCCACCATGTTCGCCTGGGAGATCCGGGACCGGCTGCTGGCCGAGGGGATCTGCGATAACGAGACCGTCCCCAGCGTCTCCTCCATCAACAGGTAACGCTCTGTGTATTACTGCTGAAGGGGAACCGGTTGGGGTGGGCGATATGGCCCTAAAATAATATCAAGATATTTCATCTATTTTCGCGACACTGAATTAATTTTTTTTTCAAGAATACACTACTGCAACAAAATTAAAATAAAAATTTTATTATTGCATACAATATGATATGATATGGCACATCCCTAACTGAGATATTAAAAAGTATATATACAAATTTTATCTGATTTGTAACAGAAGTCAATGATCCAGAATGCGTGATACTAATAATAATGAACTCCAAATATCTCCATATATATCCAGAACTGAAGTAAAATAAATGATACTGGACAGATATAATCTCTAGACTCTACTAGATATATAATGAGAAATGAGAAAAGTGTGAATTTCTCTTTTGCTAAAAACAACAAAAAAGTAGCACCCTTATGTGATAATTAGGGGTGTGTGATATGGCTCCATATTTCAGGGTATAATATTGTTCAGGACATTAAAACATGTAGGCGATATTATTGCATATGATACTGATAATATTGCGCACCTCTAGTAAACGGTATCTAAGGCTGTGTATTAGCAAGAACATCAAGTAGCTACTGTAAGCAACACGATATATTGCAATACTGTAAACAAGACAATATTTAACAATATTGCAATTGTTTAAATTGAATTTTAGAAAAAATCTTATAATATAAAAACACACTGTCATATTTATAAAATCTTATTTAAAAAGAAAACTTTACTTTTTATTCAGTCAGGACAGTGGGATCTAAAGGCCGATTACAACACTATAAATTAATCTTTACATGCACTGCTTCTAACAAAAAAATATATAGAATAGAATATATATAAAAAATATATATAATATGATATCGATTTATATATATTCTTTTTTATTGACACTAATTGTACCCCTCCTGTCACTGGGGTGACACCCTCGAGTTGGTTTTCTCATAAGGTTGATGCTGTATATTTGAGGAAGAATGTTGACTGTATTTTATCTGACAGTGTGTGGTTATATGCTGATATGGTTATATGGTGATATGGTTATATGGTGATATGGTTATATGGTGATATGGTTATATGCTGATATGGTTATATGATGGTATGGTTATATGGTGATATGGTTATATGCTGATATGGTTATATGGTGATATGGTTATATGGTGATATGGTTATATGCTGACATGGTTATATGGTGAAATGGTTATATGGTGATATGGTTATATGGTGATATGGTTATATGGTGATATGGTTATATGCTGATATGGTTATATGATGGTATGGTTATATGCTGATATGGTTATATGGTGATATGGTTATATGATATGGTTATATGGTGATATGGTTATATGCTGATATGGTTATATGGTGATATGGTTATATGGTGATATGGTTATATGCTGATATGGTTATATGGTGATATGGTTATATGCTGATATGGTTATATGATGGTATGGTTATATGATATGGTTATATGGTGATACGGTTATATGATGGTATGGTTATATGATATGGTTATATGGTGATATGGTTATATGGTGATATGGTTATATGCTGATATGGTTATATGATGGTATGGTTATATGATATGTTTATATGGTGATACGGTTATATGATGGTATGGTTATATGATATGGTTATATGGTGATATGGTTATATGGTGATATGGTTATATGATGGTATGGTTATATGATATGTTTATATGGTGATACGGTTATATGATGGTATGGTTATATGATATGGTTATATGGTGATATGGTTATATGGTGATATGGTTATATGATGGTATGGTTATATGATATGGTTATATGGTGATACGGTTATATGATGGTATGGTTATATGATATGGTTATATGGTGATATGGTTATATGGTGATACGGTTATATGATGGTATGGTTATATGATATGGTTATATGGTGATATGGTTATATGGTGATACGGTTATATGATGGTATGGTTATATGATATGGTTATATGATATGGTTATATGGTGATACGGTTATATGATGGTATGGTTATATGATATGGTTATATGGTGATACGGTTATATGATGGTATGGTTATATGATATGGTTATATGGTGATATGGTTATATGGTGATATGGTTATATGATGGTATGGTTATATGATATGGTTATATGGTGATACGGTGGTGGTGTGGGCTGTGTGTGGAGAAGGTGGACAGATAGATTTCCAGTTCTCTGTAATATTAAATGGCTCTGATGTGGCTCTGACTGACTTTAAGTTGCGGTTCGGAAGCAGTTGTGGGGGGGTTCACCACAAGTCTTCATGTAGAATCACACCTCTTGGCTTTTATCAGGAGGAGATAATATACAGCAGCAGTGCGGACAGTACAGCAGAGCTGGCCTTCCAGACAGAGAGAGAGAGAGAGAGAGAGAGAGAGAGAGAGAGAGAGAGAGAGAGAGAGAGAGAGAGAGAGATGAACAATTGTGCTAATTTACACCTAGCAGCAGTACATTTTCTAAATAAAAATAAATGAATAAATAACGTGTTTTTTAAAGTTTTTTTTTTTAAAGTATCAAAAAAACAATTAAAAACTGAATAAATAGTAGCATGTAGCATAGTAGCAATGTGGTAGCAGTATTTTGTATAGAAATAAATAAATGAATAAATAAATAATTTACTATTATTATTATTATTATTATTATTATTATTATTATTATTATTATTATTATTATTATTATTACTATGTATAACCCCATAGAAACGTTACTGCTAATGTTAATAATCAAAAACAGATCAAAACTACTAATAAAAAAAATAAAGGCATTACTCAAAAACATTTCTGACAGTATAAGTAATTTTAACTTGAATTAGTAATATTTAACTGAATAAAATAAGCAAAATGTAAACAGAGTAGCAGTTCTGTGAAATAATGAATAGTAAATAAATACATTGTAAAACATAATTTCTAGTCACATTATAAATTGTGATATAGTAAGTATAAATAAACACGTAAATAAATGAATAACTAACTAACAAATATACATGTTGCAGTTTAGCAGTATTTTTTCTAAAGAAATGGCTTGTATACATATTGCTGAAAATATTAATAATAAACAAAGAAGAAACAAAATACATTCAATACCAAAGTAATTAAACATATTATGATTAAATAAATACATACGTAAATAAACTACCCAATTCAAATATGATTCACAACACAAATAACATTAATAATTTGATTAACAGTATAAATAGCTAATAAACACACTCATATTTTGTGATATTAATATATTTAGTCACATTTCAGTGATCCAGACATTAATAATCTGTTATATGTATCCAGTACTGGAGTAAAATAATAATAATAATAATAATAATAATAATAATCTGGTTGATACCTCATGGAAAATGAAATTAGTGGAATAATTATAACTTTTTTTCCGATTAATAATAAATGAATCAATAAAAAAGCCATTAAAACAGAATCAGAAAGTAAAGTGGGGATGGGACGAGACTTTTCACACAGAAATGTGAGGTGGAGTAAATGATAAGCATGGTGAAAAAGCAGTAATAGATGGAGAGAGAGATAAAGACAAAGAGAGAGAAAGAGAGACAGAGCTATACAGATCAGAAGAGAGGAAGAGCATTACATGATACAAACAGAGAGAGATACAGACTGAGATAAATAGATAGAGAGAGGGAGAGAGAAAGAGAGAGAGATAGAGCTACACAGAGTAAACGAGAGGAAGAGAGAGAGAGAGATACAGACAGAGAGAGAAAGAGAGATAGAGAGAGAAAGACAGAGAGAGCCACACAGAGCAAGAGAGAAGAAAAGTGAGAGAAATACAGAAGGCAGACAGAGAGAGAGAGAGAGAGAGATACTCAGAGTAGGGAAAGGTGCTCTTCTCTATAAAGACCCCCCCCCCAACCTCCTCCTTACATTTTAATGAGACCACGCCAAAGAATAGAGCAGTCTAACAGCAGAACAGAGGAGCGTCTGAAAGAGCTTCATTTCATGCCTGGTGGTCTCCTAAACAGACCCAGCCGAGCAGCTCTTCACCCGGCCGGGCGAGCGGGCGAGCGGGCGGCTCCACACACGGCCCACATTAATATCATTAACAGGCTCCTTCAACTCTACACACTTTAATTGAATTCAGGCTGCTTATTTAGAATCCAGGCCTGTGATTAGCAGCAGGAATGGAAATGTGAATGTAAGGTAATGTGATTGTGCAGCTGTAACCGAGCTGTGATTAACTCCATTATTCTTTAGTCGGCTGAGAAAGAGAGAGAAAGAAAGAAATAGAGAGAGAGCGAGAGAGAGAAAGAGAGAAATAGAGAGAGAGAAAGAAAGAGAGAGAGAGAAAGAGAGAGAGAGCGAGAGAGAGATAGAGAGAAAGAAAGAGAGAGAGAGAGAGAGGGGGGGGGGGGCTCTTAACTGATGAAACACAAAACCCATTCCAGTCCTGTGTCTATATTCTCAATAATAATAAAAAAACTGGGTTGATTCATTCATGCATGGAGGCCCTGTTTTACAGAGACGGAACGAGAGGATGAGAGAAGAGAGAGAGGGCAAAAGAGAGAGAGAATGAGAGAGAGAGAGAGAGAATTCTCATATAATTAAATCATTTTCTTCTGTCCTTGTGAGGAATGTTTATATATAAGAACATAATCTTTTTATATATACAGTTCAATACAGTAAATATTTAGGCACTCTCATTAACTGAAGAATTTACTGAATTTTGATCATTGAAAAAATAAATTAACTTATTTGTTTTATTAAGCATACTACATATCTAATATCTACATCAATCAGCCATAAAATACTATATACATCAGTAATCAGTTTTTTTTTCTTTCTGCTAAATTTTACATATTGGAAAGAAATAACTGTAATGTATTGAAGATGGCAATATTTTTACACATATACATTGTACATTTTTGGTTCCCAATAATTTGTTAGGCACTAATCTACCTCAACCAGGGATCACTTTTACATTGTAAATTAATACTAAAGTCAGAATATGAGGGAACACAAAAAATTATGTAGTAAATTAAAAGTGTTAAACAAACCAAAACACTCTGTGAAGCATTTAGGTGCTCTTATCTCGGGGGAGTTTCTGAGGCTGGTAACTCTGATGAAATTGTCCTGTGCAACCAGGGCGGTTTTGACCATGATGTTTTGGACATGTTCTGACCATGAATAGCTCTATTTGAGTAATTATATATTCCATATTATGGCAAGAACTGATCTGCTAACTCTGTAAAAACAGGATGGAAATTAGCTTTTTTTCGTGTGTGATAATACTCTTTTTCCCTTTATTGAAGTCTTTTCTACTGAAGGACCAGACACTTCAGAGCGTAGTTGAGAGCATACTTCGGGCCATAGAACCATTTATTGGGAGTTTCTTTATATTGCATTCGGTTATCATGCTAACCTGGTAACTCTGATAAGAGCCAGTTTCATCATAGCGTGTTTTATGGTCTTTGCGACTGCACTTGAGGATACTTTGACAGTTCTTGAAATGTTTCAGATTGACTGACCTTCATTTAAGTATCAGTTATTCTTTATTCAGTTGAGAAGTTCTTGCCATAATATGGAATATATAATTACTCAAATAGGGCTTTTCATGGTCAGAACATCTCCAAAAGATCATGGTTAGAATATATCAAAAACATCAGAACATCTCTAAAACATGAGAACATCTCCACAACATCATGGTCAAAACATCTCCTAAATATAAGAATATCTTCAAAAGATTTTATAGTTTGCACTGGTCAGTACCTACCGGACAACTGGTGAATGGTACTGGAGACACTAGGACCTGGGCAGCCATGCTTGTTGATCATGTGATCGATGGAGGAACTTACAGAGCTTTGGTTTATGTAAATGATAAAATCTTCTATCTGCTGATGTAAGTCTGATGCTGATGGTGCTTGAGACCACAAAACACATTCAGACCTTCAGACCTTTAGAGGTTTTGTAGATTGTGTGTATTATTGGGTTTGAGTTGTTTTGGCTGTAGTATTACAGTAAGTAGGTGGTTTTATTATTATGGCTGATGGGTGTACAGTATATGTCTATTAATTGTAATGATATTATTCTATACACAGAATGCTTGTTTACATATACAACTTGTTTACTAAGAGAGAGAGAGAGTGTGTGTGTGTGTTTGTGTAGAAAGCTGAACCTAGTGAGAGGACGTTTTAGCTTTAAGTACTTTTCTTGGCTATGCATTATTAACTCTTAGCGAGGTCCTGTTGCACGGAGGTGTCTGCTCCTCCAGCAGCCGCTCACAGCGCTCTGACCACAAGACATCCAAACAAACCTCAATGGCACTCGATATTATTGATTCACATGTAAAGCAATTTTAATATTTCTTCAGGGGCTTTTCGGCCGCGGCGGCGTCATTAATTCATTCCCCCAAATTACTTATTCAATAAGCGGGAACAGGGGTCCTGTGTAAAGCCTGTGGATTTATACAGCCCACCGCAGGCGAGGGGCCAAATTACTCTTATATAGAGAAAGAGCGAGAGAATAAGAGAGCGAGAGAACAAGAGAGGAGAAATAAATATTGATATGTGATCACTGCTGGAGCTACGGCCCGAGGGCAGCGGCTGCGGGCTGGTTTGAGCTTCAGTCGTAGGCGTTTCTTCAGACGTCAATACGAGCGCAGTCGTTTTAAATGGGAACATTTCTGACTTTTGAACAGAATGACCACAACACCGATATTAGCCGACAACAAGCCGAGTAAATTAAAATCTAATGCTTTTAGAATCAATACCATCTACGAGCCATAAAATGAAAGATGTTTTAACATGTAAATAGTGTAGATGACTGTATATAACGCTAACAATACACCAGAAAGCTAAAAACGACTCTAAAAAAGTCTGACACTTTCACATCTAAAGACTGTTCTGTCCTCTGCTGAATTCTTTTTTACTAAAGGCCCAGAAAATGTAAAGCATAATTTTCTAAGCATGCTTAGATAACCATACTTGGAACCATTTATTGGGAGGGTTAATTGACAGGAGGATCTGCAGATTGGCTTGCTTTGGGGTCATGCTAACACTGTAGTAGTGATGTGGAATGAAATGTGTTACTTTATTTCGCATTTGGTTTTCATGCTAACCTGCTAACTGTGAAATCAGGATGGAAATTAAACTTTTTGTCTTGTGTGAAAATTTTGTCCTTTATTGACCTCTTTTCTACTGAAGGCCCAGAAACTTCAGAGCGTAGTTTTCTCAGCACAGTTAGTGAAGCGTACTTGGATCCATGGAACCATTAATTAAGAGAGATTAATGATTGGTTGCCAGTGGTCATGCTTACACTGTAGTAGTGGTGTGAAATGAAAGCAGTAGCTGGCTTGCCAACGCTGCAGTAGCCATGTAAGACAAAATATTTAACCAGCAGCAAAAAAAAAAGAAAAAAGTTCTTAATTTTGTATTTGGTTTTCATGCTAACCTGCTAATTCTATGAAATCAGGACGGAAATTAGACTTTTGTCTTATGTAAAAATACTCTTTTGCCCTTTATTAACCTCTTTTCTACTGAAGGCCCAGAAACTTCAGAGCAGGGTTTTATTACCACAGTTAGCGATGCTTACTTGGGGCCATGGAACCATTCATTGGGAGGGATTAACAATTGGTTGCCAGGGGTCATGCTAACACTGTAGTACTGATGTGGAATGAAACCAGTAGCTGGTCTGCTAACGCTACAGTAGCCATGTGAGACAAGACATTTAACGTGCATTATATGTGAAAATACAGTACTCTTTTACCCTTTATCGACCTCTTTTCTACTAAAGACTGTTCTGTCCTCTGCTGAAATCTTTTTTGCTGAAGGTACAGAAACATTTGAGAATAATTTTCTCAGCATGCTTACATAACCATGCTTAGAACCATTGATTAGGAGGGTTTATTGACATGAGGATCTGCTGATTGGCTTGCTTAGGGGCCATGCTAACTCTGTAGTAGTGATGTGGAAAGAAACCAGTTGCTGGCTTGCAAATGATGCAGTACCAAAAAAAAAATGTGCAAAAAAAACTTCTCAGTACTTTAGCGTGAATTGGTTTGTATTGCACTTTGTAGTAGTGTTTTTTGCTAGCATGTACATCAACATTTACAAAGCTTTGACATAGTGACAAAAATTTAACATAGTGACATAATGAATCATTCTCGACTTCAACCAAGATAACTTTGTTCGAAACATATCCTCACCACAGGTTTAATAAAGAGAGATTAGGCTCAAACTAAACTCTAAAGATTGATTTATTGGCTAAGTCTTGACATCTTGGAGAAATGAGTTGTTGTTCTATTATTTTTAACTTAAAAGTTGGATAAAATCATAGTTGTGTAGATCTTAATTTAAACACCCAAAAATAAAAGTTAGAAATGGCTAAACCCCACTATGAATTTTAACTTGGAGGGAGAAGAGAAAACATTGCAAACTGAAAATATTCATTTTGATTATGGAATTTCTTGTAGACATGAAAATTTGAATTAAAGTCAATTTTTCAAGATTTTCAAGTTTATAACGAAAATGATAACAAAGATAGTTGTGCCTCCAGATTAGAGCGAGGTTCAGATACATTTTATGCCTAAACATGTAAATTAGGATTTTTGGAACTGTATACTTGTGTTTAAATTAGCATCCCATTTAGCAATAGGCATCAGAATAGATTTGTCCCTCAAAATCAGATATTTTATTAAATCTTCTAACCAGTTTTAGGTGTAAGAATTGTATAGATCTTAATTGAAAAGCTCAAAAATAATACTTCAGATTAAGAATGGCTAAACCCCGCAGTGGATTTGAATACTGTAGAGATTTTAGGAATATTTCAGATTTCTTGATGTTCCATATGAATTTTTTGAATAACTTTTGAAAGTTTTGTGGAGGAAGACAAAGAGTAATCATTGTAAACAGAAAATTGATGTGGGAAAATATTCATTTTAATTACGGAAGTTCTTGCAGACATTTGAATTTGTCTACATCTTTGTTAAGTTTATTTTTTACACATTTGCCAAGAGACATCTGAATAGATTTGTTTCTTTTTCCTTATATATCCATTATTTTTCAACTATAGAGAAAAAATCCAAGATGAAGTAACATTAATCCTGATAAGTTTACGAAAACGTATTCGCCTGCAGACAGCATAGACGTTAGCATGTTAGTCACATTTATTTAAAGGGCGGTGGGAGCTGGTGATTGGTTGGAAAATGAAGTGATGAATGATGTTTGGAACTGTATACTTTGGTACTTTGGGTATGGTTTAAATTGCCACCACATTTAGCACTGGACATCAGAAAAGATTTGTTCCACAAAATCAGTTAGTTTTATGGAATCTTCTCACACTGTTTTTTTGTTATTTGTAAGATCTTGTAAGTCTATTTTTGAGCTCAACGCTGAGTTTTCTTGCATATTTGAAGTGAAGCAGGAGCAGAGTGTCACTGATGATGAATGAAGCTTAAGTTTACAAACGAGCGTGACGGCCTGCTCTCTCCCCAAAGTGCCTCTCGGATTAAAGGAATCAGATGCTGGCTGTAAGCCGGAGCAAAAGCAGCGAGAGGAACTATTGCTTTCCTGGTCACATGTAATTTATAGCCTTCCATTTGCATCGTTTGCCATGTGGCTAATCCAGAACTTTTTATTCCTGAGTTCGGATCAATAAAACCTCATCCACACCTGCTCTGGGGTTTTCCTCACAAAGAGAGAGAGAGAGGGAGAGAGAGAGAGAGAGAGAGGGAGAGAGAGAGAGAGAGAGAGAGGAGAGAGAGGGGAGAGAGAGAGAGAGAGAGAGAGAGAGAGGAGAGAGAGAGAGAGAGAGAGAGAGAGAGAGAGAGAGGGGAGAGAGAGAGAGAGAGAGAGAGAGAGAGAGCAAGAGAGGGAGAGAGAGAGGAGAGGAGAGAGAGAGAGAGAGAGAGAGGGAGAGAGAGAGAGAGAGATAGAGAGAGAGAGAGAGGGAGAGAGAGAGAGAGAGGGAGAGAGAGAGAGAGAGAGAGAGGGAGAGAGAGAGAGAGAGATAGAGAGAGAGAGAGAGAGAGAGAGAGAGAGGAGAGAGAGAGAGAGGAGAGAGAGAGAGGAGAGGGAGAGAGAGAGAGAGAGAGATAGGAGAGAGAGAGAGACGAGAGAGAGAGAGAGCGAGAGAGAGAGAGAGAGGGAGAGAGGGAGGGAGAGCATGATTAGCGCAGGGCAGGTAAGGATGGCGTAGTCGATCATTGAGGTGAATTGATGTGATTTCATGCTTTGTTTGCAGGATCACTCAGAGCAAAAGTGCAGCTGGAGCTTTTCTGGCTCTCTGCCTTCATTTCTAACTCCACTAAAACTGCACTCGCCTCGCACGCCCGGCTCACCGCTTCACCTACCGGGCCCTGATAAAGTGTATCACAGATACGCACTGGGTTGGGACTGAACGCGCTCTACAGCTACAGTTTGTGTGTATATATATATATATATATAACCCACTCTGTGTTCACTCTGCAGGATTATCCGGACCAAGGTTCAGCAGCCCGTATCACCCTTCTCACTGACGGAACATCCCTCTCAACACCTGGACACACTATAGGTGAGCTCACCCTCGTACTGCTCTCTCACATCTGCACTACTGCACTCACCACAGGGTCGTCCGTTTTAAGATACAGTTACGGAATAGTCCTAAAATTGCAAAAAAACATAAAAAACCCGAAAGGAGCAGGGACCTTGAATTGAATTTGAGTTGAAACCTTTAATAACCTTTAAAAAATGTGTTAAGTGTCTAAAATTTGAATCAGAATCAAAAATCAGTTTTATTTAAGAACAGTTCTTACATACTCATAGATTTAGACTCCGGTAATTTGACTTTAACTCTCTATAAATTTAGCTGATAGACATGTAGTATAGTATATACAATCAGTAGACAAGAGGGTACATAAAGAAAAGCCAACATAAAATGACACGTATAATGCAAACGCAATACTGCAAATGTAGTGTGCCTGATGCATAATGAAATATTAAAATATATATGTAATGTGTAGGTGAAATGGGTGAACATCCAAAGCAGGGATACCCCAAATAAACGCAGTAAAGAAGAGTGATGGCCATGGGGAAAAAGCTATTCTTATCTTTGTATTTTTGGGCTCAAGGATCTATAGTTGAAACCTGTGTATACTATTGCATACTAAAATATGCAATATATATATATATATATATATATATATATATATATATATATATATATATATATATATATATATATATATATATATATACTATATAATGCTAAGTTTAAAGTTACAATGATGATGCCTCGCTGGAATTTGAACTTTTTTCTTCTCAGTCTTGAATAGCAGCAGTTAGACTGTAGGGCCACTCGAGATTACTTCTAAAATTACGCTTAGAAAAAAAAAAAACTCAAGCTGAAGGAACAGATGAAGGTTTCATAAAATGAAAATATCCCTTTGTTACTGCTATGTGTAATAAAACCACCTACAAAGACATTTATTTATTCAAGTCCTAAAAATGATTTGTAGAAGTCCAAGCTGAGAAATCAGACTTAATCTGTGTCTAAACAATTCCCTCCTAGAACATTTTAAAAATTAGGATACTGCAAAGGATTCATTTGGTGGTACCATAGACAAACTACTTTTGTCTTCATAAACACAAAGTAAAATGTTTCTAATAATTACCTTTAAATAAATTGAAATGTTCCAACAGTTATTTAAAATGTTATGCATGCTGTCTTTATTTCATCAGAATTAAGTATATACAGCTCTGAAAAAAAGAGACCACCTAAAAATGATGAGTTTCTTTGAATTTACCAAATTGAAAACCTCTGAAATATAATAAAGAGGAAGATGGATGATCACAAGCCATCAAACCAAGATAAACTGCTTGAATTTCTGCACCAGGAGTGGCATAAAGTTATCCAAAAGCAGTGTGTAAGACTGGTGGAGGAGAACATGATGCCAAGATGCATGAAAACTGCTCTAAATGACATTTTTATTTGGAATTTGAGAGAAATGTTGTCTGTAGTTTATAGAATAAAACAACAATGTTCATTTTACTCAAACATAAACCTATAAATAGTAAAATCAGATTCAGTAACTGAAGTGGTCTCTTCAATTTTTTTTCCAGAGCGGTACATGAATAGGTTTTTAAATGAACTGTTATATAAGTATGAGAGTTCTTTCTTTACACTGTAGCAGAATTCTATAATACATGTATTAATAGAAATAATAAAAACATTGACTTCTATTGAGAGTCAAGAAGGTTTACTTTCAAACATGTCCTCTCCATTGAAGTCAGTTTAAGAAGAAACAACATTCATAATATTGATCATATGTAAAGTTTTTTAGAATAACTGTTGGTCTTTCTCTGGACAGTACCCAGCACAGCGTCCCCTCCGGTCTCCAGTGGATCCAGTGACCCTGTGGGCTCCTATTCCATTAACGGCATTCTGGGCATCCCTCGTTCCAATGGAGAAAAGAGGAAAAGAGAAGATGGTAAGCCTGCGGGTTTTCTCTTCTGTGTCTTCTTTGTTTTTTTTTGAAGAAAGGTTCAGAGCTGCAGTGGGACTTTAATTGGAAGTTGAGGAACTGCTGGTATTGACTCATGGTTTTCCTGTTTTTATTGATTAATATTTAATATTTAATCTTGCATTGTTCTAAAGCTACACCTGTAGGTTCTCAGATGGTGCATGTTTTATTATAGACAGTAATAACACTGTAATGTTACCTAATAGGAACCTCGTGTTAGTGTTATCACACTGGCTGTGTTTCTATTGGTCTAAACGTATGAGGAAGAGTGACGTAATGCCGTGTTGTGGTCCTGACGCCGTGACCTGGTGTTCCTGCGGTTAATCCACTCTGCTGTGATTAAGAGCTCCTCAGTAATTACGTGTCACACTGATGCAGCCAACTAGCTAACTCAGAGGAAGAGCAGCGGCGGTGGAGGAGCTTCTGTATATTATGGGGTTTATTCTGAAAATGAAATGCTTCATCTCAAAGCACTACTGATTACTGTGAGGGCTTTTCAGAATCTGGAGCTGTGGGTTTAGAGCCTTTAAATCAGTTTTAAAGATTTACGCCATAATTCACTTTATAATCTAATGAATAAAATATGGAGCATAAAAGCTGACATAAATATTTGAATTAAATATTATGTTTTTAATATTAAATATTAAATTCGAATTTTAACTGTGTTTTTTCAGGTTGTGAGGTGATGAAATGTGCTATTAACTTGCTAATGATTTTCAGATTGTAATTCTTTAGGTTTTATTTATTTATTAGATTTTTTTTTATGTGATTAAAAGATATGTAAAATCTACTACATATTTTTAAATATATACATCTGAAATAGGTTAATTTTGTTTAAACCTAAAAAATCTTTTCATTATTTTGGAGAGTAAAATTATTTTAAAATGCATGTTAAACAGCAAATTTTACTGCCACTGTCATGTTATGTACAGAATGGCAGACACGTGCAGATACTGATAAAATCAAAATGTGTTTATTATAAGAATAAACAGATGTAATCAGAGTCGATACAGAGAAATGGGTGATCACCAGTAAACAGAGTAATGAAGGCAAAACCATACCAGAAACGATAACCAGTCCAGAGTTCATACACGAGCAATCCAGTATCAGAGGTAATCCAAGAGGCAGTGGTGAAAACACAGTCCAAGTCATACACAAACAATCCAGTATCAGAGGCAAAGGCAATAATCGGCGTCGAGAAAACAAAAGCAAGGTCATACACAAGATAAACAGAGACAAGAGATATAGAACGCTTTGTAAAGAGGAGAACCTACAATACGCGGCGTGGTAGTCTGTTTGGCTTGCACCTTTATAGTGCCAGTAATCAGTATTCGGAACTTCCTGGAGGAAGCAGGTGAGGTGTCACGTGATCAGGTGAGTGCGTGATGTCAGCAGGTGGTGCATTCTGGGTAGTGTAGTTGTTGACCTGAGAACCTCCGTTAGAGCTTGGTGTGGAAGGGACAGAGGAGCTAACAGCACCAGACGTGACAGCCACCCAAGTTCCAAAAATGTATTTTATTTTGCCAATGCAATTAAATGTTTATATTGTATCAAATGTCAACTAAACTACCTTCAAATATACAAAATACAGCTTAAAATACTCATGTCAACATAAGCTCCATAAGGAACATAATGACTAGATTAAGCTGATGCATAAACAACTGTTAAATTAATTCATTCATTGCCAATATTAAGGTAATTATAGCTAAATTATTATTAATATGCAAGAATTTGTATTTCTCATTTTTGGACCCCTACAGTCAAGAAGTCAAATTAGTTCTGTGAGCCATTCCCAAAGAGTACGCTTTACACATACATTTCTGGACAAGTGAAAGAGATGCTATTATTGCCTCTCTATTACTCACCCTATCAACATGACTCTAAAACTCTTAAAGTTGAATGATTTCAGAAAGGTTTTTTTGAGTTAGCTTCCACAAGTCCACTAGTTCTTGCTAGGATTTGAACTGATGGTCTCCTCACTCTTGAAGAGCAGAAGCTAGACTTGTGCACTAGTGCACTATAGGACACTGTGACACAGCCTAAGCTTTTGTTTTTTAATAGTTTAAGTAGTTAAAAGCAGTACTTTTATACTTTTACTTGAGTAAAAAGCTTGAGTTAATACTTCAACTTCTACCTGACTAATGAGGGTCAATACTTTTCACACATTTTCTTTTACACACACACACACACACACACAGAAATGTGTACACGACCTCACAGCTTTGTGGAGTCGAGTGGAGTGACTGTCTAACTGCTGCTTGTTAGGAAACTCATTTGATAAGGAGAACATATCGTCGCTGTCCAATGAAAAACAAGTATCTCCATTTTTGATGATTTTTAGTTTACACACAAACACTCCTTTACACTGTGTCACAATTCTTTGATAAACAGACTAATAGAAATATTTCTAAATGACCTGAAATAAACTGTTTTACATTGACTTCCATTGAAAGTTTAAAAGGTTTTATTTCTCTCCTGTAAAGTTGCGGTTTTGGAGATACATGTTTTTCACTGGACAGGATAGGAAGCAATAGGAAGAGCTGATGTGTTTCCATGTGATAAAGGGAGGTTATAACCAGCAGGTGGGAGATGGGAATAAGCAGTAGCACAATATTTAATCAGTTTTAGATGCAGTTAAATTATTAATGTTTTTGTATGAATTTTTCCAGTCGATTTAAGAGTTAATTGAAAAATACTCTGTAATCAACATTTTTTAACCAATCTGGGTGGAGCATGGATTGGCCAGTGCTTGTATGATGTTATTTCCATCTAGTTTGAGGATCTCATTTATGCAGGGTTCCATCAGCGTGGCATACAGCTCAGAGTAAGGAGGGGGTAAATGTACAGGGGGTAAATGGCTTACTGTATGGAGCCCATAGCAGCTAAATCACCCCGCAGAAAAGGACAGGGCCCAGTGTGAAGCTGATACACACGACAAATGCACTTAGCCGGCGTATGGCACAAAGCTCTGGGTAAGGGGGTCATTCTGCTGCTTAGAGAATCAGTCACCATGGGTTATTTCCATTTGTTCTGTCTCAGTTGGGCACGGCAAGGGCACAGCACCACATTATAGCTGAACCACGAAAATGATGGGAGCTGGGAGACTGGAGATTTGTGTGTGTGTGAGTGTGTGTGTGTGTGGTCCGCGCTCTCCAAGATGACTGACTGTTTCAGGGGTTTTCCTCCCTCTGAAATGACCCTCCTGATGGGAGGCTATTTTGGTGATTTAAGCGTCGGAACTGGAGAGATGCAGGGGCGGAGGAAGGAAAGAGGGATGGGAGGATGGAGGAGGAAGGGAGGACGGACGGACGGGAGGTCCGGGGGGTTTTATGCACTCTTACATCAACGGATGTGACACAACACGCGTAAGCACACACACACACACACACACACACACAGACGGCACGTACAATAAGTAAATAAGCAAATAAATAAGGTGTGTTTTTCTCTTGACCAGGGGAACGTCTCTCACACAAACACCAATAAAAGCATTCAATCAATCACTTACTCAACCACTCAAGCATGTACACACACTCCCCGAGCACAGGGGCAGAGGCAGCACTGTAGAACTACAGCACTCTGCATCCTGTAGTAGAAACTAAAACAATGTAAAAAATATATTTATTTATTTCAATTTAAAGGATGCAATCACTGATTATAGGCTGTTTTCAACTTAGGCTACTCAGCATTTTTAACAATACATATAAAATAGTGAATTATTTGCAATCGTAACTAATTAAAAATGGTCCACTAATTTAATATTCCCTCCGTAATTTGTTTATTGTTTACTCCCGTCTAAAGCTTAGAAACCTCCACTCTATCACATGGAAAAGGAGAGGACTGTTATGGTGAATTTACTCAGACTTGTGCCTGCATATAGTATACTTTCAAATCTCCAGACCGGCTCTATGGTCTAACTGCTGTTCTGCATGAGTGAGGACCTCTGTGATTTAATTCCCATCCGGATAGACCATGTAGGTGTTTTTCTCAGACGTCCTCTGAGAAAATTACAGGCTGAATTATCTACTGTTTTTCACTGAACTCCGTGGTCCTCTGGTAATTTTACTCCCGTCTGGACGCACATCTCTGAGTGTTTTGTCTCCTCGCGTTTAATACAATAGCTATTTATCCACTGCCACACACTGTAATTACACTCTAGGCAGCGAGTGCTACTAACATTATGTCATGTGACCGAGAAAGACACAAAACTTACTGGTTCTCCTGTTGTTTTAATTGCAGTCAAGTCCAGTAGAAGTGTAAATATTTTTCACCAGCGTCCCCCTGAGAAATTAATCCCGTCTGGATAGGGCTTTAGGAGCACAAAAGACGCATTATTTTCATTACATCAAGTACCTACATTTCCCTCATCTACTGCCTTGCTACAGACAGTAGCTACAGATCCCTCCGTCAGACAAAGTCTGCTGGCTGAACATTTGAATCATGTTTCACAGGTAGAAGAATAAATCATAGAGTTAGAAGTCTACAAAAAGCTCACTTAAAAGCACTTAGTGTTCTTTAGGGAAACAAATAATTGTTCTTTAGCAACAGAGAATTTTAGAGCATTTACCATACACCCTAACTCAAAAAGAGAACCTTTTTGTGTTTGGTTAGGCCTACAAATGCCCCCACTCTATCACATAGAAGAGGAGAGGCCTATTATGGTGAATTTACTCAGACTTGTGCCTGTATATAGTGTAATTTCACATCTCCAGACCGGCCCTATGGTCTAACTGCTTTTCTTAACGAGTGAGGACATCATCAGTCTAAATCCCAACAAGAACTCCACTCCACTCTGCTCCACTGTAAAAAAAAATAATCTAACCTGCAAATTGGAGTAAAAAAAGGGTAAAAGGGGGTTGGCTGACTAAACATAATATAACATAATTGAATCACTGTTGCTTGTTTACTGATTGTACTCATTTAACGTCATGTGACTATACAAATTTCCCTGAATTTAATTCTGATAAGATATTGAAAACATGAATGTTTTATATTGTTGGTGGCATATACTACAGGATTTCGCTTGTAGTGGGAGGAGTTTTGATTGTTGAAGGTGTCTTGAAGAGATGGATGTAATCAGATTTGTTTCTGGTTTAAATGTATCTTGGGTAATTCTGGATATTTTATGCTTAATATTTCATCGTGAACTGTGAATGGTTAATTGACTGTAGCATACATTTCTTTACAGTGCAAATTAGTTTCACTGGATTTGTTTCTGACCACATGATGTTGTTGCAATTTTTTGGACTGTGAAAACAATGCAAGTGCCAATGCAAGTGCAGGCAAAGCAGGCCTTATCTCCCTTATCTGCTGACTTGTCACGGAGAGTAGGTAGAGATCCCTCCATCAGACGAAGTCTACTGGCTAATCCTTTTATGTAAGGTCTGGATGGCTCTTTAACTGATCTAGTTGATGGGGCTCCGGGGAAGTGTCTTATTGTGCAGTCACAATAAGGGAGCCATACAATCATGGAAGCATATTATTTCTGACAAATGAAAGCAAAAACATTAGAAAGGGGCAAATACTTGTAGGTACCCTGTGCAGGGCCCTATAATGTTCTAAAATCTACTGATAAAATGCTGATGTAGTACTGCTGTGTGCTGCGCTGTAACTGCACAGACTGGAAAGAAGAAATCAGCTCTTAGAAATGCTTTACACCCTCAAACGTGATGTAGAGTCCCAGCTTTCCTCGCCTATTTCACTACAGCAAGGTGTCAGCAGTATAAGGACACACCGCAGCACATAAGTAAGGGCTGTTTCGAAGTGAAAGGGGGGGATGTGGTGGTGGTGGTGGAGGGGGGATTCTGAGCGGTACTCAGAGAAAACCCTGGTGAGGGTTAAGAGCCACTGTGTCAGCTACAACATAATAGATGGTCTTAGCAGTGACGGGGGTTTGTTTTCAGCCTGCGCTGTGGCGACACGCCAGCCAGGGCCATCAGCTGCTGCTGCTGCAGCCCCTACAGTACGGCTGGATCAGCAGCCGGCCCCCATGCAGCTCCCCTTACACACTGCGCGGGAGATAATGCGGCGTGACACGCGTTATGTACACCACATCTCCACCAGGGACGGCCACAGGGACACAGGTGTCACCTCAGCTATTAATCTGCCACTGCCACTGTATTACTGCAAATTAAAACCAGAGCGAGAGAGAGAGAGAGAGAGAGAGAGAGAGAGAGAGAGAATGAGTGAGAGAGAGACTCTACTTCTGGCTACGGCACCCATGACTGTCCGAGCAGCGAGGTGGAAGTGACATTTAAGGGAATTTGCAATTCCGCCGAGAAAAGCAATTACCTCACAAATTAACATCTACCATCCATATTGCCCCCCACCGACCCCCCCACCAGTACCTCACATCAGAGCCATTACTTTAGCCCTGTCTCATACACTCGGGCTATTAAAGAGATGAAAGATCACACCGGTCACCCTCATGCATGGTCCAGCACTGGACTGCAGCCCTAAACGCTGCTCTCATGCTCTGAAACTGCTTCTGTACAGACCCGACAAGCCTAAGGCCTTTATTCACTGCAGAGAACAGATAGATACAGCCGTAATGAATCATTGGGAGTCATTCATTAATTCTACTACTGAATCAAATTAATTGTTTTACATTCATTTGTTATGATCCCCCTTTTATCATTTCCAAGCTTCTCTGTAAGTGTACCACAAGTAAAAGCATGGATTTGGACCTTAGCATCATAAGTATGGGGGCTTTAAAGGCTTTTAAACTCTTTTTTTTTACACAAACTAATGGGCTCTGTCACTTTTAGGCAAACAAACTGTTAATGGAAATGCCCAATGTTTACGCTAAGTGTAGTGTTAGCTTATCCAGACCTGCTAAATTTCTTAGGGGGTCCTGGGGTAATTTTCTCTTTTATGAGGGAGTCCTCTGTGATTTTATTCCCATCCGGATTGACCATGGGCGTGTTTTTCTCAGATGTCCTCTGAAACTAATTACTGGATGAATTATCTACTGTTTTTCACTGAACTTAGTTTCGCTTAACTAAAGTTAGTCCCGTGTGGATCCACATCTCTTTAATAAAATAGGTATTTATCCACTGCCACATAATGTAATTACACGTTGGGCGCATGTTTCCACGAAGATCCACAGATGGAAGAGCTACTGAATGCAATGTCATGTGACCGAGAAAGCCAATAACCTCACTGGTCCTACTATTTTTTCAATTGCAGTCTGGATGCAAGAGTTTTATCACTGAGTAGAAGTGTGAAATATTTTTCACAGACGTCCCCCTGATAAACTAATCACGTCTGGATAGTACATCAAGTACTTAAATTTCCCTCATCTGATGCCTTGTCACATACAAAGGTCCAGATCCCTTCCTCAGACGAAGTCTAGTGGCTGAACATTTGAATCATGTTCCACATGTAAGAGAATAGAATGTAGAGTTAGAAGTCTACAAAAAGCTTAATTGAAAGCACTTAATGTTCTTTAGGGAACAAAACAATTGTTCTTTAGCAACGTTTCAGAGCATTCACTATACAACCTTACTCAAAAAAAGAAGCTTGGCGTGTTTAGTTAGGTCTACAAATGTCTGTCAACAATTTAAATAATCAAATAATAGTCCTACACCATTAATAGGGTCCTTCAAGGTTCTTAAACATACTTTACTTTCCAAAGAATTATGTGAATGCTTAAAAGGGACATATTATACCTCTTTTCACACAAGTTGGAATGGGTCTATGGGATATACAAATTCTTAGTACTAAATCACTCTCACATAAAGAGATAAAGAGCTATTTGGGCAAAATGAGCTATTTTAAGGGCTCTATCACTTTTATGCAAATAAGCTGTTGCTGACCATGCCCAATGTTTACTTTAAGCGATTACCACATGTTAGTGTAAGCTTGTGCTAAATGGTCAATCACAAACAAGCTAGTTCATACTTAACTGCAATAAAAGCATTAAACTCATTATTTGAAAGTATGAACATCTCATGGAGAGTAGGTACAGATCCCTCAGTCAGACGAAGTCTACTGGCTAAACCAAAATGGTTGTCGCCATTGTTACATGCATTAAAATCCCTCAAACTCTTTCCATCTCTTTACTTTGAGGCATGTTCTTTTTTTCAATTCTTTTTTTTCCATTCAATTCTGCCGCATTTTTCCTATCGCAATCTTTGGCCTCCTCCTATTATGATCTCTTTTCCTCTTAACCCTCCTCTCTTTCTCTCTCGGAGGGGTCGTGACCCGTGGGTGTGCATTCCGCAGTATTTCAGAGCCACTCCCGCACTCTGATAGAGTGGCCTCCCTCGTTACCTCAGCTCTAATGCCGCCCAACGTCAAAACGAATCCACTCCTCGCAGTGGCAGATCAATACGGCAGCGGCAGCAGTAGCAGGGCAGGAGGGAGTGTGGCCGGGGGGCTGGGGGTCTGGGGGGCCGGCGGCTGCTCCGAGCCCACAGCCATTCTGTCTCCAGGTGGAGGTTATTACATAAGCACTGATGGGCAAAACGCTGGCTCCATCTCTGACAGGTGTGAAGGTGTGCTGGTGTCTTGATCACATTTTGAGCAGCGCTTCACCAGAGGCTCAATTACTCTGGAGAGGCAGTGAGAGGAGATTTAGTGTAAAAATAAAGAGACGGCATTCAGGAGAATCTACTGCTCCGACTCTCTGCCATACAGAGCTAAGTGGCATACAAATTGCTGGCTGAGGGCTGGTGTTTGAATCTCTACACTCTAAACAAAGGAATTTTGTGTTTAAGTCAGATGTAAAGTGAATTTACCAGCCAAAACTAATGACAGAAATGTTTTTCAACCAACTTTTAGAGGTTCTGTTTTGATTCATCAGTCCTTTCCATTGGCCCCGGGCACCATACTGTATATATTTGCATATTGGGCATGAATCCCCCACCCTCACTTTCCACCAGTGTGTGGTCTGTCACCCAAAGCAAGCTTCTATTGGACCTGTATCATGTAGGAGTCTTATATATTGGGAGCTGCTTCAGTGTTGTAGGCTGTAAGAGCAAGTTACCTTTACTCTGTGTTGCTGTAGTTTGGCCTGGTTCTACACTGTTCAATTTTCTGCTACAGTATCTCACTGACTATGCTGTCAGTGTTGTTGGCAGATTTTATAAACTATAAGCAACATAATTTGTACTGATTCTGTGATGGAGCATACATGTGTCATGTAAGTTAAGAATACCAATACAATTTTTGTATTAGGTTGTCAAAACTAAGTTCTTTAAAGTGACAATACTGACAGAGGTCAGTTTCCTCTGCTGATTATCAGAGACGCTGCACCGCTAAAATAGCAATCCACCAAAGTCAGAGCACACCTGGCTCTTAAAGGGAATGACAAGTGACAGGCTGATTGGTTTATTACACGTGGTTAATTAAGACAACATAATTCATTAAGACAATTAGTACAATGTACGCCTTTTGTGCATTTTGAGCCGCCCAAGGTGTACTTTTCCCATCGTTTCGATAGCAAAGACACAACGACACACCCCTAATCAAACTGTATGGTGCATGGTTTGCCTATAGATCTCTAAAATAATAATTGTATAGAATAATTGTAGAGAATTCGTTTTAAAGCTGCACCGATTGCAGTTTGGTATAAATATAATAAAATATAATTGCTATTAAACACCCCAGCACTGAGCTATGGAGCAGTGGAATTGTGTTTATTATATACATAATTACTTGTGACTTTACAATAAATATTTTTTTTATACTGATATGATATGACAGTATGATAATATCATTTTTGTGAATATCCATAAGATTGTATTTGTAATGTGTTTTTAAGGTGTTCTAACAGGTCCTGTACAGCTTTATTGTAGAATGTAGGGAGAGAAGACATTTGATAGCAGCAGTCAAAATGCCAAAGCCACATTAGGCTGGGCTGTAATAGGCTTGCGAGTGTGTGTGTGTGAGTGTGTGTGAGTGTGTGTGAGTGTGTGTTTGAGTGTGTGTGTGTGTGTGTGTGTGAGTGTGTGTGTGAGTGTGTGTGTGTGTGGTTTATCTTGTGTGTGGGAAGTTTGTGTCACTAGTGTGAATGACAAATGCGCTCGTATTGATCAGGATTGTGGCCTGGGCTCTGTAATGGAGGGTAATTAATGACTCCATTTGCCCCAGCACACACTGGAGGAAATGCTCGCCTTGCCTTCAGGACCCTCGGGGGTGTGCTGCCTGCTCAGAATGCCTGCCTGGAAATATACCACAATAACATCTGGCTAGAGGAAAAAAAGACGCCCAAGAAAAGAGCTGTGAGCTGAACAGAGCGGTGCTTTATCAGGCAGGTTTATAGTAGGAGTGTAAGAAGATATTGATATGTTGAAGTATTGCAATATATTGTTTTTCAATACTGTACAAATACTAAATATTATACAACAGTTAGTTCCGACCTCACAATCTGACTGGTTGAGAAGTATTCTAGCTGTGCTGATATTCGTGATAACATCACGGCCTTCTCGCACTAAACTTGTATCACTCCGCCGACGCGTTGCCGAGTAACGGCGTTACACACAGTACAGTTTTGAATCATCTCCTCCACCGGCACCAACAGCAGCGTTAGCTTAGCACAGGCTAGCGCTCAGCCGCGGCACACTTGCCCTCAGCCCGCAGCGCTGACTCGTGAAAAAAGGCAAGGGAAACCGCTCGGCTAATGCTGTCTGACAGCCAGAACGATAACTTAACCAGCCAGGCTAGGCTAAGCTAAGTTAATACTGAGCTAAAGCAAGCTACGCTGACTGGGAATTTCCGAAGCGCGGATAGCTTGACTCCGGTCACCTCCCCACAGTCCAGCCACCGGCAAGCTAACCAACACCACCCAGCAAAACAAACAGAAATGCTCAAAAAATGTGCAGCGTTCACCTGAAGACGACTCCACGGAGCAGGAGAGGAGAGTATGAGCGTTATTTCACGCTCCTAACGTTTACCATCTTCACTTATTCACAAGTTTGCTTTCAAGCTAACTTTCGTGGTGTTAGTCTGTATAAACCATACACTGTTTTGTAGTTAAGGTGGAACTACTTTTTGGCGGAAGGCTCAGTCCATATTAAAGCATATTCAAACTGAATTTCTTAAAGTTCTTTGATTTATTTTCTTTATTCATTTGGTAAAAGAAACTGTTGTATAAAAGCAATAGAACACTCGAGGTCGTGTGTTATCAGGAATAACATCACGGCTGTGATGATCTACAGTACTCGCCTTCGGCTCGTGCCTGCGACCGAATCACAGCCGTGATGTTATTTCGTGATAACACACTCCCTCTCGTGTTCTATTGCTTAACTAAAAACCATGGTATGTATATTTTAATAATATTTTACCTGTAAATATTGGTGTGAGAGTGTGGTTCATATAATATTATATATACAATGACAGTTCTCCACCCCCAAATCCCCAATCCAAATTAAAGTACCCAAAGTATCGGATGGAGCTTCATCATCCAAGAAAGCTCAGTTTTGCTGCTATTAAGGATATAATTAAGGATTGGTTACACAATAAAACATTCAAAAGCAAGTCAACATATTTTTTGGATTTAACTAAAATTAGTTTAGTTATTGAATGCATTCATTAGAAAGGGTGTCAACAAACATTTGGACATACAGTAGATTGTACTTTAATTCCTTAACAGTTGTAAGACTTTTTAGATTAGTTAGTTTATATTTGCACAGCAGTATATTGAATCATAACTTCTGTACAGTGACACGTACAGGGGTTGGAGAATGAAACTGAAACACCTGGTTTTAGAGCACAATAATTGATTGTGGTGACGGACAGTTCTGGTGGAAACAGGAGAGTTGAGGTGCACATTGAATTCTGCGTGATTTGATCAGCCGTGGTTTTATGTTTTTTTGGATACAATCCGGGTTAGCACCCGAACATCCCTTTCAGACACCTTCCTCTTACAGCGTCCACAGTTAATCCTGTTGGATGTGGTTGGTTCTTCTTGGTGGTATGCTGACATTACCCTGGATACCGTGGCTCTTGATGCATCACAAAGACTTGCTGTCTTGGTCACAGATGCTCCAGCAAGACGTGCACCAACAATTTGTCCTCTTTTGAACTCTGGTATGTCTCCCATAATGTTGTGTGCATTGTAATATTTAGAGCAGAACTGTGCTCTTACCCTGCTAATTGAACCTTCACACTCTGCTCTTACTGGTGCAATGTGCAATTAATGAAGATTGAACACCAGGCTGCTCTATACCCCTGTATATTGTATATTGCCCTAGTTTGCAGTCTGGACACAGCAAGTGAAGAATTCCACTCGTCGTATTTAAAGTGCTTTAGGCCATTTGTGACTCCAGCGTCGCTGCGATGTGGTATAAGATCAGGTCATAGAGCATAATTTGATGTACACCCCCTCAATACACACTGGATTGGGTGTGCGGTGGGCCGGGAGCTCACGCCGGGGGTTGTGGGATGAGGAGAAGGTCAGGCGGAGGATCAGAGAGGCAATAACGTTCCGAAATGGAGCCGGCAGACTGACATGATTGATCAATTGAATTCAGCGGCGAAAAAAAGTGCTGGATTAAACTCGGCATTATAGACACAATGACACGGGCCATGATGTTCATCTCAGCTTCATTTCAAACTCCACCCCCCCCTCCCTTCTTCTATTCTTTCATCCACCCCCCCACCCAGCCTCTACTCCCTCTCTCTCTCTCGTTCCCCCTCTCTCTCTCTCACTGCTGGGCAATCGATAGGGCTCTTGCATATCATACATCATCGTTGCTCGTGAGCCACTGAGAGAACATAATCTGCTGCAAATTTAGACTGGCAGCTCCGTAAGGTAGCCATGACTCATGCCAGTGCCAGTGTGTGTGTGCACACACGTGTGTGAGGGCAGCTTTAACCCTTAGAACCCTACACACGGATTTTACATCCAAAATCACATCTTGTGTTCTCTTTAATTACTCAGGAATCACTTCACACATAAACATAATCCATATACGGTTAGAAAAGGCGGAGCTTACTCTTTTAAAACATGATGATATCCCAGTGCGGTAAAGCATCTACAAGAAACCCATTGAGAAAAAGACCTAAAAAAGTGAGATCTCCTTCCCCAACCAGTATTATTCACCTTCAGTGCTTCAAACTTATTTATATGATGTTTAAACCAAATAATATCAGTAAATAAAGACTCAAAAGTGTCCACAGAAAAAGTGTGATTAGTTTTTATTTTACTTGCACATTTTTACTAAGTAGTTATTTTGCACTAAACATTTGTATTTATTTAGGCTAAAAATTTACATTTTTGTCCATAGTTTTCTTTGTAAGTTCTGATCAAAATACTGAGAGGAATAAGCTGCTCTGAGTGTCAGGTTTTTAGTAATATACATGTATCCTAGAGGTGTGATTATCAAGAAAAATAACAGCATCCGCCTGATGCTGTTTCTCCATGTATTTCATCAAAGTAATAATAAGCCATGTAATGAACTATCATCAATATTATTATGCTTTTAACTCATAAACACTCTAGTCTACCCATTTTTGAAAATATTTCTTAGGTGTAAATATATTTGAAGTCTATTTATTAAAAAATATGTAAAAAAAAAAAAAAAAAAAAAAAAAAAAACAGGCGCTTGGTGAAACTTTGACCAAAACACCAGTTCCAGAAAAATATAACAATTCTGCTTCCTTTTATATTTGAAATGATTACATTTTTGAGCAGCCGTATGACTTCTGGAGTAAAAGAGCTCATGGCTCATGTGACTGTCTGATGTAATTACTGTGTTATAAGAGCTGAAGGAGGAACACACCAAAACAGTCTAGGATTCAAAGGGTCTCGCAACCCTTATGAGTAGAAGAAAGCACCAAAACAACCAGAAGAACCAGATCGATGTAAGGCTGATCAGGTCAGAGGGCTGCAGTCAGGAATGGCTGAGTCTGCAGAAATGCTTGTTCAGGCAGTGAACAGACGAACAAGTGAACAATGGCGCTTTTATTTGACCGGTGTCAGCTCCACCTCTACCACCCGTGAACAGACCAACCAAAGAGACAAGACAACCAAACCTCTGCTGAGAGAGGTGAAGAAAAAGAGACAGAGCCGTGTTTACAAACTCATTTAAAAGAGCAAACCCCCCACTCATGCAGACCCCCATCCATCGCCTACTCACTCACAGTCTCACGATTCCTACGCGGCCTACGCTTCCTCATCCTTCTTTATAAAGCACGTTCCAATCATTCCAGTGCATCTCCTCAACCTTCTCAGCTTAACAGAAGCATTTCTATTCAATCTATTCTGATATAATGTAAAGAACGACCGTCAGATTCTGACCTAAAGCAGTGTTGCCATGTGGGTCAGCCAGACGTCTTTCTATACCATTATTCTCCAGTTTCCCAGAGTCTTTTGAAGATGTAGGAAACAGTACTCATCACTCTCTGGATTCATCTGCAGTATAATCTGATATTAAGAACATCTGTCAGATTAAAACAACAAATACAATAAAATACAAATAGAGATACAAGCTTTTTGCCACAGCGCTGATATGTACAGTATTTAAGCAACACATTTTCTGTCCACTGTTATTCTGATATATTTTGCTATACGGTTTTAACAACATACATTCATGTTGTATAAAGTGGCATTTTAGCTATGGCAGCAGGCCAAATACAAGCAATTGCAGAATTGCAATGGATACAATGTAAAGAACATATTGTCAATGTCCAATGAAAAATTGTGTCAAGTTTTGATGATTAGACAAATAGAAATTCTCCAAAATGACCTAAAATAAACTCTTTTTACATTGACTTCCTCTGAAAGTCAATCCGATTTTATCTCCTTCCTGTAAAGTTGATGTTTTGGAGATACTTGTTTTTTCTATTGAACATTGAAGATATACATAAACCAACTGCTAGATTTAAATTATGTCACTTAGCGGAAAAGGGCAATTTTTTGTTCCAAAAGTGATGCTCATTTTTAATTTATTGTTTATTGTTTATTTTTTGGTGTCATAAAAGTCAAATAAACTGTTGAGTTTTTTTTTTAGCAAGGCCTGTAATTAGAATGCAACATTTGACTAATTTGCATATATATATCACCAAGAAGCAGCTTGTGATATACAAATAGTGGAGAAACACTATGAAAATAGTGCACAAAGGAATAATAAATGCCTCCCCTTAATGATTTTCATTCCCTCATAATTCTTTATAATTCAAATATATTTATATATATACAGTTTAAGGTTTTCTTGTAGTGCCTTAAATGTCCAAATTGCTGCACTTAACACTACCTGTCAGACTTTTACTTAGTGTTAAATTGAGCTAGAGGGGCTGTTGCCATATGGGTCAGCCAGACGTCTTCCAGTTGATTCCAGTTTCCAAGAGTATTTTAAAGGCTTAGGAAACAGTACTCGCTGTTCTGAGGATTCTAAGGCTGTTCTGTAATTCTAATATTTGGTTGGGCCACTTTTAGCTTTGATTGAAACACACATTCACTGTGGTATTGTTTCAATAAGCTTCTGCAACGTCACAAGATTTATTTCAATCCAGTGTTGGGTTCATTTTTCACCAAGATCTTCAGCAGCATTGATGATGGTAGAGTCTGACCAACCGCTGCACAAAGCAGCTCTTCTCCATCCAGCACTTTATCCCAAAGATTCTCAATGAGGTTAAGATCTGGACTCTGTGGTGAACTCTCTCTCAATCCATGTGTGAAAATGATGATCTCATGCTCCCTGAATCACTCTTTCACTATTCCAGCTCCATCAATCCTGATATTGTTCATCTTGGAATATGCTCGTGTTCATCAGGGAGGAAAAATCCACTGATGGAATAACCTGGTCTATATTCAGTATATTCAGGTAGAGTCAGCTGACCTCATTCTTTCAGCACATACTGTTGCTGAACCTAAACCTGACCAAATGCAGCATCAACCAACCAACACATCATTTACTTACTTAAATACAGGTAGTGAGTTTTAATATATTGATTATACATTCTCTCTCTCTCTCTGTGTTTCTCTCTGCAGATGGGTCAGAAGGCTCAGGTCAGAACAGTGATTCGCAGGGCAGTGTGGAGAGCCTGAGGAAACATCTACGTGCTGACGCCTTCACCCAGCAGCAGCTGGAGGCCCTGGACCGAGTGTTCGAGCGGCCGGCCTACCCCGACGTCTTCTCCTCCTCAGAACACGTCAAACCCGAACAGGTGAGAGAGCTTATTCCTACTGTCTTACTCGAGTTTATCATTAGCTGTGCTGAGAGTTTACTGAAGATCTTATGATGATATTTAAGAATTGCTGGACTCTTCTTCAGTAGTCTAGTGATTCAGCAAATATTTATCAACTGAAATCAGCGTCTGTTCTTTGCATCAGTTGATGTGTCATAACCCAGTTGCTGCGGTTTCCTCCGAGTGTTAGCGCTGTGATGCTACTCTGTAATGCTAAATCAGCAGCAGTTTAAAAAGAGGTGGAGTTTGACTTCACATGTCCTGGAGGAGGCATGTGCTAGTCTTCACCCTCCTGGTGTGGGGGGGCATCACTAGTGATGAGTTCTAGTAAGTGGGTGGTATAATCGGCCTAGCTACATTAAAAAAATTGAGAAATACAAAGGTTTTTATGGGATGTCCCATTTTTTTATTTATTAAATGACTGTACATTATATGCCATTATTAACCCTTTTTAATGTATTTAAAATGAACTAGGACTATTGTGTGCTTAATTCTGATTTAAAGGTTAAATAACTTCCTGATTTTAGCTGACTAAATTTGAAAAATACAAAAAAATAAGAGGAGTAGTTCAGGAGGAGCACTGGGTGATGTATGGGTTTAGAGGCAGGACAGGAGGGAGAGCTGATTGGCTGAGCAACAGCAGCAGCAGTGTACCTCTGATATCGCTGAGACCCAGATGGTTGGACATCACCAGGGGGCGGTATTATTGATTGACTGATTTGCATATTGCAAATGTCTGCCTGTGAGAAATTACTACAATAAAAGCATTTTTAAAGGTTAGAAAAGGTAAAAAAAAAAACAATTAAACATGACTGATATTTTTCATTACTTAAGAGGAACACATTTTAGCTAAAAATGTTTTGTACACTTTAAAGCATGGGTGAGTCTTTTCAAACGCTTAGGTTCTACTCTGGATTTCTGCTCTGCTGGAGGGTTAAACTGTTCCAATAGGCTATAAACTGTGCTGAGAGAGAGAGAGAGAGAGAGAGAGAGAGAGAGAGAGAGAGAGAGAGAGAGAGAGAGAGAGAGAGAGAGACTGAGTAGTTAGACAATAATTGACAGTCATTCTAAAGGTACAGAGACAACGTGGCTGAGATCAACAGAGTGAAAATGTACAGTGTGTGTTTTGCTGATTGTGTGATGCATATATAAGAAATAAGCATATAATATACAGTCTGTATTTGGTATTTGCACTTTATTTTAGTCCCATTTAACTGAACGTATGAAGTCATTCAATACGGCCTTCAGTATTATACTTGTATAAAAGTTTTATTCAACATTTTGAGATCATCTTATAACGAAATATCATATTTTGCTCATTTTCTACAAAAAAAAATATGTTATCCAATCCTCTACATTAAAGTTGAATACAATACCTACCAATCTATCTATCAATTATTTATTTGTATTATTGCACAATACATTTAAATACACAATTGACCTTAAAACAAACCCGAAATAATTGCTAAATTAAGCAAAATCAAAACTAATTGTTATAAAATGTGCAGAAGTGTGGACATTCACATAGCATGTGAACTTATTTTCACTTAAACATAAAAACACGCGTAAATACTTTTAACCATATTTAACTTTTTGCATACAATAGCAAATAAATGATTGAATATACTAAATAAAATATACTTAGTATGTTTATTTTTGCTTTTATATTAAGATTTGTTTCCTGTCTAACCTTTGTGAGCTTATTTGTTCTTTTGAACAATAAATAAAAAATATATACATATTAATAAAAAAATATATATATATATAAATAATTAAATAATTTGTGTAATAAAATGTGCAAACCAACACAATCCAACCTGAGAATAAACAATAATATAAGCATAAAAACCAGTTTAGAATCAGTCACAATGAAATGAAAAAAAAGTTGTAAATTCATTTAATTTATATCATTTTAATTGATAATTTAATTAATTTATATGCATGATTAATGGAGATGGGAAGAAAATGACAATCCAAATTGTAATGAGAACAAGAAATATTAAATAAATAAATAAATAAAACATAGGTGCTTGTATGAAGTACTTTCCCTAAAAAAAAAAACAAGAAAAACAAAAAAGAAATACAAAATGTTGAATAGAATAAAATTATGTTATATTATTAACAGTGAAGAACGAATTCAACTATGTTCAACTACAAATAAAAAACTTCATAAAAGACATGGATATTGTTCGTGTGAATAAGTTGATAAATGCACTTATATATACTTTATATCTAATATTATTTTTTGTATCTTATAGATAATATGGAAGAAACTACAATAAATCATTATCATTTGTTTTTTCTTTTTTTCCCCAGCATGTGCTGTGCTTTATTTTTATTTTTTTTTCCTTATAGAGTGCTGTAGAGTTTATTACGATGGATAACCTTTATTTACTTTGGGCGGACTATTAAACAATAAGTGACTATTAATTTTCCCTTGAAAGCAGAAGTCTGTGCCATAAAGGGACTGACCTAATTGAGTTCATTTTAATTTGGGGGCGATCGCGTGGCATTACTTCAGCGATTAATCAGGCCGACAGCACTCACCTCCAGAAGAAGGCCTAATTTGCAGCTAATTACAAAACTGATTTTCACTGCGAGATCAATACCAAAACGAATTGGAAATGACTCGCTATCACAGAGAGCGTCGGGCAGGGTGTTAAACGTGGGGGTGGGGGGGGCGAGGAACTGAGGGAGGGGTGGAACGGCTGTGGAACGTTCTTTAGAAAAATCGCCTTTAATTTGTGGTGGTATTAATCATTAGACCACTTTCTTACGGTTCCTCTATCTGGTTCTGTGCAGTATGTAAATGCAGGGTTATTACTCAGGGTTCTGCTGCTGGGGGCATTAAAAAGCCATTTCGGAGATGCCTGAGAGCAGGATGGCGCTCAGCCCTCCCTGCGCTTCTGCTGGCCATGTGCTCAGTGTGCTCATCCCTTTCTTTTCATATCTTCCTCCGGCCCTCGTCTCCGGCATCTGCATGAGAATACTGCCGTTCCTCAGCCGGGCTCTCGGGAGGAGAGAGGAACATCGGCCGGGGCATCGGAGAACAGTTGTAGCAGACAATTAGAGTTTATCTGTGATAGAGACAGACATGGCTGGGGTCAGGGGCCTCCCCTGTGACACACAAGCCTGCACACACACACACACACACACACACTCAGTCTCAGAGCTCTGGGCAAACATTATCAACACACAGACGCCGGAAGTCTCATTTTATTAAATAACAAAAGAACGGGGGGGAAAGTCTCACATCTGTTGATACGGTCTGAAGAGTCCGCCTGACAAAAGGAGGCCACTGTCATACTGAGAACACTCCGACAGGAGGAAGCAGTTATAAGACCCCCAAAGACCAGCGCAGATTCTAATCCAGACCCCCACTCATAATCAGTGCTATTTAAATGTGTTGGGTGGGTTTTTATTGAAGATATAATTTTTATAAGATAAAGATGAACCCTTAAAATTATTAATTAGCTTTTTTTATCATATATAAATATACAGTACCAGACAAAAGTTTGGACACACCATTCAATATTCTCATTCAATATTTTTTATTGATGTTTTCCTGCATTGTAAATAAATACTGAAGTCATCCAGGCTGTAAAGAAACACATAAGGAATCATGTAGTAACTTAAAAAAGGTTCAACAAACCAAAATGCTCTTGGTAACTGCTGATCTTTCTTTCCTTGAATGATCCTGATAAGAGCCAGTGTCATCATAACGTTTTTGATGGTCTTTGCAACCTTCAGTTTTTAAAGCATATTTTTCTTTACGTAGTCGAGTAGTTCTTAACATAATATGGATTAGAACATTATTTAAATAGAGCTATTCACTGTATACCAACTCTACTTGTTCACAACTTTACAACTGATGCTCTCAAACACATTAAAAGACAAGAAATTCAAGTAAATAACTTTTGAAAAGTTTAGCACAGCTGTTAACTGAAAAAAAAAGTTTTGTATTATTATATACAATGAAGAACTTTTTAAAGTAATGAAAAAAACACTGAATGGAAGGTGTATCCAAACTTTTGACTGGTACTGTATAATATATTATATGTTGGCACAGTGATTTAATCATTAAGTTATTGATGATATGGTTGTGGGTTAATACCTAAGTCCACTAAGCTGCCACTGTTGAACCCTGCTAGTCTTTAAATCTTCCTTAAGCGCAGTAGCAAAGACCATCCAAAACTGTATGATGAAACTGGCTCTCATTAGGACCGCCCCAGGAAGAGCAAGAGTTACCTCTGTTGCACAGGATAAGTTAATCAGAGTTACTAGTCTCAGAAACTGCTAGTTAACAACCCAAATAGGAGCCAGATAAATGCTTTTGATTGTGTTTTGTGTTTTGATTTATTTAACACTTTTAAGTTACTACATGATTCATCATGTGTTCATTCATAGTCTGAATTGAAACACTGATTTGAAACAAGAGTAGCAGTCAACTTTTGACTGGTATGTCAGAAAGTGTGCTTCTAAAATTAAGTGGTTATTTCATTCTTATATCCTAGCTAATGGAGCTTAGTACACCTAAAGTCAGTATACCTGGAGCAGAAAGGGGTCAAAAGCCCAACAGAAGTAGCACATTAAATAATAATATGACTATCATAAGAGTAGAACAGGCTCTAATAAAAAAAGTTGCAAAAATTCAGTGAGATTTTACTGTTTTTTGACGTTCTTATTGACCTATTAAATCCTAGAAAGCTGGGGTTAAAGGATATAGTCAGCTATGTTACAGTACTAGCTAAATTGAATTAATCATAATTAATTAATCAAGCTTTTAGTTAATTATTATAACATATTATTATAACATGCATCTCTTTACATATCCAAGAATGGAAAAGTAATGAAGTTTAGAGCAGTTAAGGCTGAGGGCCTGCCTTAAGGGTGCAACAGTGCCTGTTTTGTGGATTCAGCCGAGTGCTCTAACCACTGTGCCACCATATAATATATTATATATGATGTAGCCTTACAAACACTTTACTTCAATAAATGTTTTGACTGCATACTACATACTACAGTACTGTCAAAAATCTTTCCTTTTTTGATATAATGTGAATCTGGCAGTTGTTCTATAAGTTGTGTAAGAATTAATGGTGAGTGGACCAATAGCAATGCTCCATAATTACTGTACATTGACTGCAGTGCAAATTAGTTGACTTCATAAGGTACAAAAATGTGTTCAAATCTATCTTCTGCATTTGTACATTTTGCAGAGTCAGTCTCTATAGACTGTGAGATTGACGTAATTTCCTGTAATTGGAAATGCCTCAAAACCATTGTGAGAGAGTTCACACAAAACTTAAATATATAAAACTAGAATACTTTGGGCTTCTTGCAAAATGATAATCATTAATTTACAGCAGTAAACAGTGAAGGTCTGGATCTTCCCATGAATGTGACCCTCATTGTTCTGTGTGTGTTTATAGGCTAGCGAGTACGCCCTCCCCGGACTGAACTCTGGCCTGGATGAGGTCAAACCCAGCCTGTCGTCTAGTAGCTCGTCGGACCTGGGTCCCAGCGTGTCACAAAACTACCCTGTAGGTAAGATCACCTGAGCCTTATCACTAACCACTAAATAACACCACACTTTCAGCTCAGAGAGCACAGAGAACCTCCTCAAAACACACATTACATATAAAAAATAACCCCAAGAAAGCATCAAGAACTAGCATTAACAAGATCATTGTGCATGTCTATATTCATCAATTGCTATATTAGTTCAATAATTAAAGATAATAAAGATATTACACTCAGGGGCGTTCTGGGACCTGTACACTCTCAATGTGAGTGGGCCCCTTTTCATGCCAGTACACAAGGATATGATCGAAAAAAAAACTCCACTTTTCCCCACACTACCACGCCCATGATTACAGTAGCATTAAGCAATTTAACCCATTCATGGCAGTGAAATGAACACAAACTTGTCCATAAAGATACTTACATTCAGAGTGGTGGAGAAAAAACCTTTATCCATGGAGGTTAAATTATGTGCCCAAGAAAAGTGACTGGTTCCTAAGAGGGCACAATTTTTGTTAACCCTACGCTGGTGATTAAACCAACAACCTCCTGATCCCAAGCCCACTTTTATATAGATCAGGCCTAAAAGGGCTCTATTCCCAGTGGTCCAATGATTTGAACCAGATCAAGGAACTAAACCAATCCAAGTCCAAGTTTAACCAAAAAGAGATGGTGCTAGTCATCCACTCCACTTTTTGTAAGTCCAGGGAAATAAACAACAGTGTCTAGGTCCCAAGATCTCTTCTGTTACTATTAGTTTCATCAGTGGTCCAAAGAATTGAACCACCTTCCATTCCCAAAGCCCATTTCTCTTACAATTACTCCAACCAACCAAACCTTCTTCCCTAAACCATAAGACCAGTTCTCAAATTCCCCTCTGATGATCCAAGGAATTAAACCAGTTACCTTCTAGACCCAAGCCCAGTTTTGTAACCTTTACCCAAATCAATGGTCATGTAAACCAATCAAGTCTTCTTCCATATTCATAGGACTTAGGACGGTTTTAATCCTCCAATCCCCCTCTGCAGTTCCAGAGGGTTTAAAACAACAAACTTCCTATCAGAATCCAATTTTTCTAATTCCAGGGAAGTAAACCAGTCACCTTCTAGACCCAAGACCACCTCTCTTACAATAAGGCTTTAAAGGGTGCTAGTCCTTCAGCAAACTATGCTGCCAATAACGTTCCTGTTGCAATCCCACATTCCCATTTCCCCTAAATATTACACACCCACCAATGGTTTAAGAACAATAAATTAGGACACATGCTGGATGTGTCCAAAAGTTTCTGATATTCACCTTCATGGTGTAATGACTGAACAGTAGATCATGATTATATATTATGATATTAACAGCCTGGATGTTGTAGGCTGTTAGAGCAAGCATCATTTTCCAAACTGCTAAATCTTTGTTGACTGTATGCTATATTATTCTCTCTAAAGCATTTTCTTTTATCCATTTAATATTTGATAAGTATTCCAAATCTCTATTTAACTAAATCTATTTTATAATTTGACAATCTAGGTAGAATTATTGTGCAAAGAAATTGATATAACAAGTTATTTAAGTAAATTCAACTTATTCATCTTTTCTCAAACATATCTAAGTGCCACGAGGGGTTTGTTTCTCAGTTTCTCAGAATCATGTATCCTGAATGGAAGTGTGAGTTCCCCATGACTGGAATCAGGAACCCCACTGTTAAACAATTCAAAATGACACACAATTCACACTGTTTTCATAGGAGGTGTTCCTCTTTGAGCTGTAATGATGGTGCAATATTGTCGAGCTTTATAAAAAGTTGTGTTAGAGCTTTAAACTACAGCAGCTTTAGCTGTGATACTGATCAGCGCGGCTATAACAGTAAACTAACTCAATCTCGGGACTGAAAGCTTTATATGAAGTAAAGTTGAATCAGCTTTTAATAGCTCCCCGGTAGCTTGGCAGTGTCAGTCGGCGTGGACCATAACAAGTGCATCATTAGCTGAAACATGCTGAGAACTGCGGGGATTCATTTCTGTTGAGGAGAAAGACAAAGAGGGATAAAGAGAGAGAGAGAGAGAGAGAGAGAGCAGTAATGACTGGCTGGATTGATGAAATTCTGCTCTTCTGCTCTTTTGTTGTGGAAGGACAAGATAATTTTGATGTTCGGCCCAAATTGTCTCAAAAAAAAAAAAAAGATTATTTTTGGAAGCCTTTGAGAGTTTGCGCTCATTCATATGATCAAAGTTAAATAGATTGTGTGTGTATATATGTGTTTATGTGTGTGTGTGCTTGCCTGTGTACACAGCGTGTGTGTACTGTATATGTGTGTGTGTGTCTTTATTTCCCCCATGGTGAGTGCTAACACTAATAAGCTGTGTGTATGCTGTAATCAGGTGTACGGTTTGTGGCTGAGCTAATGGCGGTGCCACCGTTTACACTCGAGTGATAAACAGCAGACAGAGGCTCAAGCCAAGCAGAGGCGGCTAAATGATCTCCCGCGTTTAGGCCCGGATCCAATTTCCAAATGAACAGTTCCTTTACGAGGGAAAAAGGAGTGCAGATTATACTCATCCTTAAAATGTTTTCCAGCACCAATTAAAACGGCCACAGTTATTGATCATGTTGATTTTAGGCGCGGGCCGATTTGCATAATCTATTAAAAATGAATGATTCATGAGGCGGCGGCTGCCAGAAGAGCCGGGGATTGTTGGCGAAGTGTGAACACTTTCCAGATAGGAATCTTTTGTGTCCCCCTGCTCATCACAATTAAGCCTTTGCACCACCTTTCGCAAAGGCACCGCAAAATGAGAAGCGGGATTTAAACTTATTCTGCATTCATCATCAAAATTCACAGCCCTCAAAGTCAACGCCAACCCTTTGTTTAGCCATAGCAAATGACAAAAGTATTTCCTCCAAAATTTTTCTTCCGAAATCAGAGTATTTTCTCTTCTGTCCTATTGGCAATACTTCTTCCCTACAGGGACTAGATAAGCTGTATGTGTGCATTTTCATATCTGTGTCAGCTATGGGTATGACTTAAACTAGCTGTATGCATCCATTAGAATGGAACATCTACAAGCAGCTGAAGTGCTTGGTTACTTAGAGTATAAAAACTGTAATTGAGTTTACTCAAATTAGTTCTCATGACTCACATTTCTTTCTTCTGTCCAGATCAACAAAACAAATTTAGTTGAGCCTTTAAATGAGTAATACATCAGAAAATGTTCTCTAGCAGAAATTAATTAAATGTTTTAAATGTTAAAATAGGAAACAAATGGCCCGTTAGTTATGCCTCAAATCATATTTTATACCTTTTTCTTCAAAAATGGTTTGACCAAAAAAAAAAAACTATTGCTCAACAATCCATATAGATGGATCTAAAGAGAAGCCTGAAGGGAGTTACCCCCAAAATGAGTAATGCATCAGTAAATTCAAGAATTCAAGGAGATTTTATTGTCATTCGCATCACAAATTGTGATCTCACGATCCAGTTTACACCCAAGAGCTGTTGTTAAAATAGATAAATATAGATAAAATAAGATAACAAAATAAAAGAACACAATACAAATAGAATAAAACAAAACAAATAAAGATAAATACACAAAATAATAAATAGGGATAGTAGGCAGGTGGCAGCAGCATGAAGTCCAGAGTGCAAGTTTTGCTAAAGCAGCATGATAGTGTGAATTAAGAGCATAAAGTGTCTCAGTGCGGTTTAAAGTGACAAATAATCTTTAGCACAAATTGATTAAACGTTGTGTAAGATTTTTAGTTTGCTCATAACCCCCCTTGCAAATCCCATGGTGTGGAGCTCTGAACTCTTGCTGGGATTTGAACTGATGATCTCCTCACAATTAATGAGCAGCAGTTAGACTGTAGGGCCGGCCTGGAGCTCTGAAATTACACTACATAAAAACACATTTCTAAGTAAATTCACCCTTACTTTCTTTCCTTCTTTTCTTCAGTTCTAGAGTGGAGCAACTGTCTTACTGCTGCTTGTAAGGAGACTCAGAAGACCATATGTTTAATTCCCATTAACACCACAGTCCTCCATGGTTAGAGCTCTGAGAAAGCCTGATAGTTCTATCCTGCAGATGTGAATAAACAGTGAACAAATTGAAGAGATGGAGATGCAGATTGAACATCTTAACATTTATATGTTGATGATGGTTTAACAAATGTTATAATCCAATTCAAATATCTGAAAAAAAAAAACGTAATACTATACTATCGTTATATCAGTAGAGTAAATGTCCTTAAAAATACAATTATATTGTTTATCACAATAATTTCTAGGACAGTATATCGACTGTACATGGTTTATTAGGCATTACTAAGCACAAATAACAGACGAAAGTTATTTTTCCTGCATTGTATAGAAATATTTATTGTTATAGAATCATCCCACACTTACTGCTGGTAAGAGTAGTTATCTCTCCCAGCATTCTCTCTCTTTCTCTCTCTGTCTTTCTCTATTAACAAAGCACCTGTCTTTCCGCACCCGCGGCGCTCACACTCTCAGGCTCAAAAATGAATGCTTATTTCATCTTCACAAAAGCAAACTAACCTTTGAGCACACATTTGATAATGAACGACTTTCAGCACGCGGCCAGGGAGTTCAGGCAATTTGGCTTTCCAAACATCCTTCGCTTAGCCGTAATTAATTAGGGTGCAGGGGCTTTTGGCTGGTGATAAATTGCTCCATCCTGAAATTCGAAAATGGGGGTCAGAGGATCCCTGTGCTGAATTGTTGTGAACAGGAAGGTGTCCCTGTCGTGGGAAATTTAATACAGTAATATAGAAATACAGGGGTGAGACAGCATAAGCAGTTCAATAAATTAACTGAATTAGTTTTATATCATTTGAAATCCATAACAAATCTAGTTTTATGGCTGTATTTCAATAACAGAATTAATACATACAGTACCAGTCAAAAGTTTAGGCACATGTTCACATTCTCATTAATAGTAGTTCTTTATTTGTATAATTTAGTGCAGTGTAGATTAATATTAAATATTTAAAAACTATCAACACTAAAAAAAACAAAACTTGAATTGCACCATAAACTCCAGCAAACTAATTACCTCAATTAACATTATCAGGTTTCCACTATGATCAGGATATTGGCGATGAATCCTATTCATGTAGCTTGCCATCAGCTGCCGGAGCCCTGAGAGAGCACAGTTGGCCTTGCTCTCTCTGCGTGGGTACAATGATGTCGATCAGCACAAGGCATCTGTGAGCTGATGTATTGAAACCGAGTCGCTGTGTTTTCCTCCAAACTGTGATGCTATTCGGCAATACTGCATTAGCAGCAGTTTAAAAAGAGGCAGAGTCTGACTTCACATGTATTGGAGGAGGCATGTGCTAGTCTCCTGGAGTTGGGGCATTACTAGTGATAGGGGGAGCCCTAATGAGTGGGTTGGGTAAATGGCCATGTAAATTGGGGAGAAAAGGGAAACAAAATTAGAAAAAAAAAGTTTCTTGTTAAAAGTTGGCCTAACTAAATTATTTGTGTTGGCAAAATGTTTAAATTGTTGTTGAGGCCAAGCCAACTACTCTGCTACTCTGCTCAGTTTGACTCTTTAGTTATACGGGGTCTACTGAGAAACTATGCAGGAGTTTTCACCTGATGTTGAGCATGCTATTTGCATATTGGGCATGTCCTTCCTCCACTTACTCACCATCAGCGTATAATCACTTTCCACAGTTTGCTGCTGCTGCTTCTCTTGGGGTTTATATTCTGTATGTGTTATATAATAATTAACAGCCTGGTCTCAGTGTTGAAGGCTATAAGAGCAAGTTACTGTGTTTTTGTGTTGCTGAGCGTGAGTGTATGCTGGCTAAGTCCAGCTGGTCATAACGCAAGCTTATATAACTGACAGTAAGACTTATACATTATAGACATGAATTCTCAATTGCTAACTTAAATTTAAACAACAAAAAATATAGTGTTGTGCTCATTATGTGAGTTTATTGTTTTAGATTAGATCTTAAAGCTCACCTTCCGCGAAAATCCGATTTTTCTTGTTTTTTGTGGAATACAGTAGGTCTCTCCGAGTTGAATGTGTACACCTGCACATTAAACTGTTTTGCAGCCCCCATTGTCTGCAGGAGCTAAGCAAAGAAATCCCCCCTCCCCCCCTCCGAAAAACGGGTGAATTTTGAATTATCTTTCTGCCTACGTAGGCAGAAACTCACAGACCAGCCCACCTTGGCTCGAGAAACTCCCAGAGGCGGAGCTGAAGCGACGCAACATCACCGCTCATCAGTTAGGAGGTGGGAGGCAGTGAGCGGCAGAGCGGCGGAGGGGCGTCGCAGTGCTCCTAGCCAATCAGAGGAGAGATATTTGCATTCTGTTTGCATGTATGAATATTCATGAGCAAAGCTGGAATCCGGTCATTTTGGACACACCCCTAAAACAGTCCATTAAAAAAGAGCTATACAGAGACACCTGAGCACTTTTTTTTTACAAAAACGGCTCACATGTCATTCATTCATACTAGAGACCACAACTAGACATTTTAAAATGAAAGAAAAAACGACGGAAGGTGAGCTTTAAAGAATAGTTAGTAGAACTAACAAGACACATTTCATAGAACCTAAATGAGGCAAAGTAACAACACAAAGTGAAATTTTAAGTTGGTGAGTCTTAATATTTAAAGTTTTTCAGTTGGCCTCAAAACTCAGAAAAGTAGTGCAGTAAGAGTTTTCTTATCTTTTAAAATAAAAAAAACACCTGATATAAAAACCCATCCCTGCTGGTTTGGGATGAGTTGGAGAAGAAAGTGAAGGAAATGCAGTTAACAAGAGCTCTGCACCTTCCAGTTTCTACCTCATGAAGCCCACTGAGAGATTTAGCCAAGAGTGGATAAAGTTGGCATCAAAGCAAAAGCTGCTATTTTGAAGAATCGAAAGTATAAAACCTACTTTGGCTTGTTTTATACTTCATAACTGCATATTTGTCATAGTTGATGTTTTTACTCTAAAATAATAAAAATATAGAAACAAAAAAACATTACATGAGAAGGAGGGGGGGGGGGGGGTTGAGGTGTCCAAACATTTGACTGGTACTTTATGCTTAATTTATTTCAATGTATAATATTTATTTAAATAGGTTTGGACAATAATTCAGTATATATAGATCTAGTAATTGTTTCAGTAATGGTCATAAAATTTGTTTATTATTTTATTATTTTATTATTTACAGCATCTGTCACTGAATAAAATATTCAGACATTTGTAGGTAAGGTACTGATAACATTTCTAAGTGTTTTTAAGAACATTTTCTATGTTTTGTAAACTTTTGATTCAAATCTATAATGTGACATATTGTCATGCTAACATACATTAAAAAACATACTTGAGACGGTCACACCATATAACACATTGGTGGCACAGTTCTATGCAGAAAAAAAATCTTTTAAAATACAGTGAAAAAATACAGTTATTCAACCCTCAAACTAGATTGTACACCATTGTATTTTAGATACAAATATACTAATATATATATATATATATATGTATATATATAGTGGGTGACCGACTTGATGCACATTCATTTACTTTAAGTTTATCTGTTCCAATACTTTTGCTCACAACAAATCTGTGTGGATTCAGATAAAAGGATTTTTTCTGAACTGTGTATCAGATACATGGAAATAAAAGCTGATATCTTAGTCTGTGTCAAATTTCAAGTAATATCAAGTAGGAATAAAGTAGAAATAAAGGGATTGCCTCATTGTTCCTCTAATTTTAGAGAGAACTGTATATGTAGTTAACGTTACTGTGTTGTTATAAGTTATAAACCGTTCAGTAATGAACCTGCCAGACTTAATAAAAGGCCTCTTTATGCTGCTTCACCAGCCGGTTTTGAAACTCACTTTTCTGCCAGCATTTCTCATCTGCTGCTTTAATTTTACTATAATGATTATTATTGTTTTATTTACGCTCCAAATATCTAAACTAATCAGGTCTCTGGAGTTTAAAACTAAAACTTACCCTGGCAATAATCTCATTATCTAAACTCATCTGTTCAGAGGAGTCCTGTTTAGGCTTGTTTGAAAATCCTCAAATCATTTTAAAATATAGAGATTGTAGAAGCAAATCCACATATACATTTGTTTTTAATTTTTGTATGAAAATGTAATATACAGTGTAAAGACTACCCTTGTTATTGGTACCATTCCCAGCTCTCCAGCCCAGAGACACACTAGGAAGCTGCTTAGGGTCATTTAGATAAGAGCTTATGACTTGGGCACAGTGTTTATGGTATGGCTGTGTAGATTTTATGATTGGTCGCTTCCAGTTTAGGACATGGCAGACTCTAAAACCCTGTTTCTAATGGTACAGACAGAGCCATTCAACTTACAGACTGCTTTTAACTCAACACAGTGTCACTGCTTTAGTCAAGTCCAAATGAAGTGATGGAGCAAGCAGTTGTAGAGGGTTCTAATGATGTTTAGTGGATCCATTCCATGCAGTTCCTGCAGATTTTGCAGTTAACTCTTCAGACAACAGCAGTATGTGGATGAGGATTGTCCTGTTGGAGATGTGCACAAGAGTGTGAGTTCAGAAAACGTTGGTTGCACAACCTCTTTACTGTGATGTTGGGCTGGCAAAGTGCCTGTGATGGAGACCAAATGTGAATTTGTATTGGATAACAAACCATTCATCTGGTCTGTTGATACCTTCTGGGTGCAATTATCTACAGTATTTATAAAATATATTTTAAAAAGTTGCATACAAACAAAGGTGCTAAAATAGTTCTTAAAGCGATGCCATAGAAGAACCATTGTAAAAGTTTGTAAATATATTTTTAAGGTATACACTACCAGTCAAAGGTTTGGACACACCTTCTCATGCAATATATTTCATTTTTCCAGCCTCTAAAGGAACACGTAAGGAATTATGTAGTAACTTAAAAGTGTTAAACAAACCAGAATATGCACCTCTTATTCTGTGCAACAGAGGTAACTCTGGTAACAGCCAGTTTCATCATAACGTTTTTGATGGTCTTTGCGACTGCACTTAAAAATACTTTCAAGTTCTTGTTTTTTTTTGTTTTTTTGATTGGCTGATGTTTATTTACTTAGTTGAGTTGTTCTTGTATCCATTTCTATTCACTGTATACCTGTAACTCTACCTCTTCACAACTTTACAACTGATGCTCTCAAACACTTTAAGAGACAAGAAATCCAAGTAACTCCTAACTCTTTACAAGTGCAGCATAGCTGTCAACTGAAAGCCTGAATTCCAGGTGACTCTACGTGTATATGTATATGTATACGTATATGTATATGTGTAAATAACCTTACATAAGGTATGAAGGAGTGTAAGAATATGGAGGAGTTTTGCCTTATTATGTTAATTGATTAAAGAGATAATCTGTGTGTTATTAAATCAGCATTTAACCTAATCAGTATGTTATTCAAGCATTTAGCATGATTCATGACGATTCATTTTGTAACCTATGATATACGTCAATCATGTCCTTAGGCTTAAGGGACTGGATCTCTGTTCTTTTTAATGACGTATCACGCCTATAAGTTTAATAATCTTACAGGAGTCAATGTTGAGCTTCTTCACATTAATGGCTTCTTTGCAAAAGGGATTTTTGCCATTGTTAATTGCTCTTTTATTTTTATGAGTGAAGAAAAGATATTTTTTGACTCTATAAAAAACCCTTATTGTAAAGAGAACCTTTAGCCATTTATGTGGATTATTATGGAGTAACAGCATGAAAACCAATGCAAATTTGCTGAGCTGGAAGTGTTTCTGTGGAGTTTAAAGGGTCTTTTCTAGTAAAGGATGAATTTTTTTTCAGATATTAAGATATTAGAAAGATGCTGGTGAATGAGGACCATAGTTCACCAAAGAATCTTACCATCAATGTTTTTTCACCATCATAGAAATGTGTAGAAATGGGTTTTATTTTAGAAGTGCACTCTAACCTCAAGTAGCAAAAATACACGATTAGGGTTAATTCTGCTCTTAAAACATCTCTAAAGAATCTCTTGTGTGGTTTTCATCTGATGTGGTTCATTAAAGTAATGAGGAGCAGCAATCACTTGAGGAGCTTCAGTGTTGTTGAGAGTGTGGTACAGAGCTAGACAGCGAGAGCAGGGTGTGAAGAAAGGTCTCCTGGTTGGTAAAAGTTTAACAGTATTTGAGAAACAGAAAACAGCAGGAGAGAAAAAGAAAAAGGAACGCTCTGGTCAGAGCTGCCTCTTCACGACACTCTCTGTAGAATAGACTCTATGGTCAGTGATTGCCATAATGGTTGCTGGGCCGCTCATTAAAGTTGCACTGGTGACCGACTTTCCCCTCGTCGCCCACCGCCTCTCCCCCGCCTCTCCCTCTCCCGCTATCTCTCCCTCTCCTCTCTTTCCTCTCTCTCTTTCCAACAATACCATTAAGGGGCCCCCGACTGGCCGCTCGGCAGGCTCCGGGCTGCACGTGGCTGGCTGGGACAGCCAAGCGTCAGGCCCAATTACGGCTGTGAATGCAGAGCTGCTCTGTGCTCTGTTGAAGAAAGGAGGGTCCGGCTGGGACAGCGTGGCCCGCTCCGAACCCCGGCTCGCATCTGCTCTCGTCTCTGAGTCATAGATGGGCCGGGGCCCAGGGTTTAAAACCGTCTGATTATAGTAGAAGTTAGAGCTTCTCACTCGGGCGGAACTGGTGGGATGAGGCTTTGTGGGTCACGTGACCCTCCTCTGGTTAAGTACAGTCCTGCGTGTGTCACACTGTAGATTTTACTGCTGCATTTTCCTAATAAAATGATATATTTTTAAATTAAATTAAATTGAGGTAGATATCAGAATCTGCTAAACTTAATATTGGTCTCAGTACAGAATGATTAATTAACCAATGTATTTACCTGTTTATAATCCAATCAGCATTTCTTAATAAACAGACCAATAGAATTTTCCCAACATGAACTGAAAAACTCTTTTTACATTGATTTTCATTGAAAGTTAGGAAGGTTTTATCTGTACTGTTTTGGAGATTAAACATTAACCATTTGACCCTTGCATTGCCTTAAAGGTAAAACAAAAAAACGAACCAGCCAGAAAAAAAAAACCCAAATTGTGTTTTTTGAATTTAAAATAATTTTAATGACCCCAACATCCCAATATATTAGTTATATGAATAGAATCATCTCTCAGACGTTAATGAGAGGTCTTGTGATTTGTGTGCAGGCAGAGATATGGCCAACACAACCCTACCTGGCTATCCACCTCATGTGCCCCCTACAGGGCAGGGCAGCTACCCAACATCAACCCTGGCTGGAATGGTTCCTGGTGAGTACTCCTGAACTTATACTCTAAGCCTTGGGTAGGTCTTTAGAGTTTTTGTTGCCTGAAAAACCTTTTCAAATTTAAAGAAGCGTCCTGTGGATGTGGACTATGAGAGTTTGAGTAAATTCCTTGTTTAAAATTACAATATCCACTATATTATCATAATTTAATGTGTATTTCCAGTGTTCAATGGACATTTTCTTTATAAAAAGTTTTAGAAAATCGCTGATGGCTGATAGCTAGCTAACTTTTAGCTAGCTAAAATTAAAAGCAAATAAATTTTAGTTAATTTCAGCTCCTCATCACAGAGGAATTAAGAAATGGACAATAATAATTAATTGCTCCAACACATGCCCGCTTTCTGACTAATATAACTATATCTGTATAGGGTGCTTGAAGAACCCTTAGAGGAAGGGTTACACTTGAAAATTAGGGTTATGTGTACATATTAGATATGGGATTGGGCATAAGAGTGTCATTTTTTTGAATTTTTAAATGACCATATACTCTACGATCAACCCTGAACTATTAAGATTAGTATTTTACAATCTATACCTGGAGTAAACATGTGTAGTGTGCAACTACTGTTGAACACATCATTTATTTCTTCTTCCACCTAGTGATTTGAACAGATTAATAGTGTAGCATGAAGTTTATAATTTCACGAAGCACTAAAACACTTAAAGTATGTATATATGAGATGAAGAACATAATCTTTTTAGCTGCTCTTAACCTCTTAAAAGGTCTGAAACTAGACCCATGACTAGAGCTGTCCTGCAGACTCTCGTCTCTTCTTCAGACTCTTCTAAAAAACAGATTAAAGCCAAGAAAGCCATTCTTCACCTTCTTCATATAAAACCTGCCCTTTATAGTTCCATAAAAACCGAGAGGGTGTTATCCCAAGCCCAGCACAGCCCAACACAGCCCAACACCGCCCAACACCGCAGTCTGAGCGGCTTCCTGAACAATGAAATTCCAGAGCAGGAGAGATAGAGAAACTCGGGGAAGTTAAAGAGCACAGGAGCAAGTCGTCAGCAGGGAATTTATACTGTCGGAGAGAAAACGAGAGAGGAAAAAAGAGTGAGAGAGAGAGAGAGAGACGGTCGGGAGGTCTGGGGGGGTGGCTGAGGGGGGGCTGCGGCTGCATTGATTTCAATGTGAGATTACTGTTCACCAGAGAGCAGCAAAATCAGGCAGAGAAATAAAGAATCTATCGGTCGAGCCGAGACTCCCCTGATGACTCTGAGTGTACGGTGTGTCCCGGTGATGAAGTGCGAGAGCCCGGTTTTAATGCTGCTTTCTCTCTCTCGCTGCAGGGAGCGAATTTTCAGGGAATCCCTACAGTCACCCACAATACACCACATACAACGAGGCATGGCGCTTCAGCAACCCGGCATTACTAAGTGAGTATTACTGACAGAACCCTGACACAAATCAGATTCTTCATCATAATCAGCTTCTGTTACTCTACATACATCATAACAATCAGAATAAAAATACACAAAGAAAATACTTTGAAACGACTCAGATTGGTCACACCTATTTATATATCAATGTATTTCTAAAATAATCAAAGTTTTTCAGGAAACACAAAAATCACACAACATCTGTTATGGCTATTTAAACATTTTCACTAGATAAACAAACAGAAAAAAAACCTGATTTAACATTTTTTAAATACTGATTGAAAACATTTACAATTGTATTCTTTTATCAGACACAATTTGTAGAGAAGTTCTAGCTAGCTTTATAGATTTATCTATTTTTTAAATTAAAATATAGACTAAAATGCAAATTAAAAAACTCAATAAAATAGCAATTATAAGAAAACAAAAGTAAATGAATATATTTGATTATTAATTCATTAAAAATAACCAATGATATCTAATATAATTCTATTCAAATATTACACAAATGTAGTTATATTATGTCACAGGTGTACATTTTTTTTTATGTAAACCATGTAGTTACTATTAAGAAACAATTATTCATTGCAATTATACTGTTATCTGCACTGTAAAAAAACACTGTAGCACTGTAATATAAAGTTTAAGCTTTAAGCAATTAAAATTATAATCTGGTTAATCTGAAAGTTTTCAATTGTATTTGTTAGATTTGGGGATACTAATAAAAATCATTTACTGATTCAGATAATTTTCTTAATGATATTTCCAATAAATATGAAGCTTTATTTATTTATTACAATCTTCTTATGTACATAAGTGGAGCTCTTCTTTCAGAAAAAAATCTGTCCCACTAATACCTGCATTATAATCTTTACCACTCTGTTACACAACAAAAACTAAGCATGGAATATGACCCTTAAATTACACTGTAAAAATATATAATTGGCTTTTGGAGTTTATTCATTTATAATACATCGAGAAATGTAAAGTGGCATTCTACTGATCACTATTAAAAGAATAAAATATCACTATTAAAGGAGAATAAAACATACAAAATAATGTATATATTGTGTAAAGTATATAATAAATATATAATCTTATATAATATTATATTAGTATGAGTTCTTTGTTGGAGTTTTTCAGTTTATCAATGTTTCAGTTAGTTTAAAAGTGTTGAACTATATCATTATATCACATTTCAGGTGTTATAATATTATGTTCTACTCAACACACAAGAGAATTACAGACTAAACTGCTCTGAATTATCTGCATAAACGTTTGGTAACAATGTGTTTATTGCTAAGTAATAATAAATAAAGCAATTATTAGTTCATATTTTTCACAAAACTGGCCTCTAGTTACGTATAACCCTAAATAAGAAAAAATATGGAACAGGATGGACTTTTATTTTATATCTGACATTTTAAATCATTATTGGAATATCATGAAATGCATTAATGAAATGCAGTAATAAATGTACAGTATGTTAATAAATGAAAATAAGTATTAAGTATGAACATGAAATATCTTGGGTACATAATATCATAGATGAAATAAAAGTCAAAGTAAATGCGTTTATTCATTTGTATTTGGCAATAATGCACAATAAACACATTACCACACTATTAAGCCATTTTATCATATTTATTTATATATCATTAATATAAAAATGACTGGTTAATGAGTTGTTGAGTTATTGAAATGTTACGTTCCTCTCTCGTTAACTTCCAGGTTCCCCTTATTATTATAGTGCATCCCGAGCCTCTGCCCCACCAGCTGCTGCCGCTGCCTACGACCGCCACTAGTTACCCCGGACACCAGACCCGGCACCACGCCCACAGCCTCGGACTTCGCATTGTGCCAGTGTGAGCGGCGCAGCTGATTGGACGCGGGCCACCTTCCGTACATCACATGATGAAAGAGCGGGCCAACCAGGACGCCAGACGGCTATCCCACATTCAGCCATTCAAATCCAAGAGGCCAACTGTTACAGTGGGTGCACCCGTCTCAAAGACTCCACTAATAAATCTGATCAGAATTAATCATCAGAACAGGGGGCGATAAGAAGGAGGCAGCGATTTTATTTTTATTTAATTGTTTTTTATTAAAAAAACAAACAAACATGGTTTGATGGATGGATTTTGCTTTCTTTTTCTGAACTTCAGGTTTATGTTTTTGTGGATGAAAACATTCCTTTTTATAACCGTTCGGCAAAGGAAGTCCATTATTTTCTCTCTCTTTCTCTCCTTCTCTTTTCCTCTCATTTTCTTTATTCTCTTTCTAAGCAGTGCAATTAAAGCAGCATAAGTTATCAGTATCTCAAATAAAAATAAATACACTACACTTAGAAATGAAATAAAGCTGCTGCAAAAGGTTCTTTGTGGACACTCCTTATAATGAGTGCATTCATTTATAATGCTTCGTTTTGTATGTTTTTTTTTCAACCATTGCTTACATACACAAATTCACACAAATCCATAGAGCTTGCTTAATCCCTGTACAGAAGAACAGATTAGGACCCTCTGAAGCACATGGTTGTAAAGTCCTCCAGCATTGAGCTGGAATGATGGTGCTCCATCCAGTGCTTTTGGATGGTATGAGTTGGAAGTTGGGCATGAGGTGGGGAGGCATCCAACACTGATCATGTCATCCAACTTTCTATCCTCATCAATGCTTGCTATTGTTGAGGAATTCAAATCCTCACAGCAATAGTCCGAAAATTTTAGTAGAAACAGGAATGCAGCAAATATTCAGCAACCAAAATAATTAAGCCAAAAAAGCAAAAAAGTTTGGCCAAAAAAAGAGAAACTGAATGAATTATACAGAATGATGACTTTTTCAGTAATACAATCGCTTTTCAGAGTTCAGCAAATCATTTTAAATTGAGGAAAAGCAAGACAAAACACATTCATGATGTTTAATTCATGCAATAGTGAAAAAAACATTGTATTTAATTTTGCTTGGTTCCAGTTAATGCCAAAAAAAATCATAATGATGCATCTCTAGTAGAAAGACTTCCTTGATTTTAGAAGAATCGTTAAATAAATAAGCAGGTGTCCCAATACTTTTGCCCATATATATGTATGTGTGAACGTGTATTACTCAAAGAACCTTTTGTAGGAGCTTTTCTTGTCATTTTAAAGTGTAGGTGTTCACCCAATCAGCACACTACATCTGAACCCACCCAGCAACTGAACCCCCCACAACCACCCCCCCCCCCCTCTCTCACTCAGCACACGATCCAGTCCATCAGTGCGACCAATGGAAGGATGAGTAATTAGCAGCTAGCATCTCCTCTGTGTGAAAAACAATCAAAGGTATAAAATGTAAAACAAAAAAAAAGTGAGGAGAAAGACATTTATCCACTGGAGGAGAAAACCGACCCGCTGAACGCTCCGGTCCCCAGCTGACCAGGCTGTAGAATGACTAAATATATATTCTTAAATTAAGTTTTTTGAATTTCTTTTTTTTTTATAATATTGAAAGCTTAATCTGAGATGAAATGCAGTATGCATGGTTTATTTTTGTTAGTTCTACTGTATGTGTTTGTTGGAACAATACCAGGCATTATCAACTTTATTAACACAAACCTTCTTTTTGCACTAAAGATCATTCATTCAGACTTCAGGTACACTCTATCCTGCTACCTTCACCATTACAAACAATATCCCAAATCATAGTATATTTGGGTTAAGATACAGAGCAAATAAGGGTGTCAGAAAGATTTACTATGATCTAGGTAACAATGGCATCTTTTCCACTGCAGGGCAGAACGTTTCTACATTTCGGTGGCATTTTTACATGGTCAGAGGTCGACACGGAACAATTAGAGCAGTTTTCAACATGGTTAGTTAATCATGCTTGGAGCTAACCATCTATAGTGAGAGGGTATAATGGCGTAGGGATCCACTGCTTGGCTTCATACTTGCATCACCTTGGAAGATGGGCATTAGAAGATGTGATAATACTGTGGTAGCCATGTTGGACAAGACCAGTAACTGATGTATAAACAATGCAGTAACAGTGTTGGACAAGGCCTGTATCTATTGATGTGCTAACACTTTGGTAGCCATGTTGCACAAGGCCAGGAACTAATGTAAAAACACTGCAGTAACAGTGTTGGACATACTGAGGTACTAACACTGTGGTAGCGATGTTGGACATGGCAGTGACTACTGAGGTACTAACACAGTACTTGCATCATCTTGGGAGACGGGCAGTAGCAGATGTACTAACACCGTGGTAGCGATGTTGGACAAGGCCTTTAACCCATGTGCTAACACTGTGGTAGTGATGTTGGACAAGGTCAGTAACTGATGTGCTAAGACTCTGGTTGCCATGTTGGACAAGACTGATGTGCTAATGTCACAGGAGCATTGTAGACCAAGGCTTGTAACATATGTGATAACACTATGGTAGTGATGTTGGACAAGGTTGGTAACTGATATGCTAATGATACAGAGGCTTTAGTAACATTTTAGCCCTGCAGTGAAAAAAGACCATTCACCCTCCTGCTATATATTTTACCGGATTGCCAGTACAACACTTTTCACTTCATTATTGATCCTCTGGCTGCTCTGAAACTGAAATATTAAAATTCTTGTACACTATTCCCTTTCTCTACTGAGGTTTTATGTACTGTACTTTAAATGGAGTGATAATGGGAGCTGTATCACACACTACTGACCCAGTATAGCACCCAACTCTCCTCATGTGTTTACAGATTTTTTTTTCTACTACTGACATTTTTTCAGAATATCACTGAAACCACAATTCAAGCGGAAGTTGTACTAAATTAAAAAATAACGGAATATGATTGGCTTTAAGTTCAAAACACAGGGTCCCACTTAATATTATAAGTATGTGTAATTACATATTAATAACCCAGACATCAACAGTGATCTATTCACCGTTATAACTGGATTACAGTAGAACAGCTTGGGTCTATACAAATGAATTGACCTTAATTATAAAAACTATTTAAAGGCATAATAATGTAATTACATCCTTCTAATAATAAATAATAAAATGTTAACAAAAATATTCAGACATTTATTCAAATATATAATTATATAAGCTGGACTACTGCAATGCCTCTGTAACAGTGTATGTCATTAATTACAACTAGTTTATTACACGTTACACGTTTATTAAATTGCTTATTAAAATAATATGAAGTGGGATCGAATAGTCTTGTAAAGTCTGGCTGTTTAAATATAATTCAATCTGACCACAGAAAAAAGTCATATATTGTTCTATATTCCAGGACATATGAGTGCAATTCATAACAATGTTACAGAAAATCAGTCAAGCACAAATTACAAAATGAAACAAAAGCAGTAAAATACTTTTATCACACTTGCCAAAGATTTTTGTTTGCTATTTTTATTTACAGTCTGTTTACTTGTATGGAATTGAAAACAGTATTATGGTTAAAGCATTTTTTAAGTATGTACACCTATGCAGAGTAAAAAAAGTAACAGTCATATGCATACAATACTACTGAAAGATTTTTCGTTTGTTTGTTTGTTTGTTTGTTCGTTTTTCTTATTTATATATTTTTTGTTATTTTGAAATTGTGAAAGGTTGTTGCTTTATTAAATTGATTGTGTGAATTGACATTTTCCCCAACTGTGTAAATATATATATTCATGTACAAAATAACAACAGCAATGAAATTGGTCTCATCTGTCAGTTTGGTTTGGTAAATAACATATGGAGCAGAAATACGAGAGCAAGACAACTGTCCTGTTGAAACGAGTCCCAAAACATGGATGATTATAATTCGGCTTTGCTGGATGAAGTACGTTTTTAATCCGTTCGCAACAACAGCTCTTATCTTCTGCCTGAAAACACTGCACACAAATCCACCCTCCAGACCAGCCCAGTCTGAGAACAGCCCAGTCTGAGAACAGCCCAGTCTATGAACAGCCCAGTCTGAGACCAGACAAGTCTGAGAACAGTCCAGTCTGAGACCAGACAAGTCTGAGAACAGTCCAGTCTGAGACCAGTCCAGTCTGAGAACAGTCCAGTCTGAGAACAGTCCAGTCTAAGACCAGTCCAGTCTGAGAACAGTACAGTCTGAGAACAGGCCAGTCTGAGACCAGACAAGTCTGAGAACAGTCCAGTCTGAGACCAGACAAGTCTGAGAACAGTCCAGTCTAAGACCAGTCCAGTCTGAGAACAGTCCAGTCTGAGAACAGTCCAGTCTAAGACCAGTCCAGTCTGAGAACAGTCCAGTCTGAGAACAGCCCAGTCTGAGACCAGACAAGTCTGAGAACAGTCCAGTCTGAGACCAGACAAGTCTGAGAACAGTCCAGTCTAAGACCAGTCCAGTCTGAGAACAGTCCAGTCTGAGAACAGTCCAGTCTGAGAACAGTCCAGTCTAAGACCAGTCCAGTCTGAGAACAGTCCAGTCTGAGAACAGCCCAGTCTGAGAACAGTCCAGTCTAAGACCAGTCCAGTCTGAGAACAGTCCAGTCTAAGACCAGTCCAGTCTGAGAACAGTCCAGTCTGAGAACAGTCCAGTCTAAGACCAGTCCAGTCTGAGAACAGTGCAGTCTGAGAACAGCCTGGTCTGAGAACAGCCGAGTCTGAGAACAGTCCAGTCTGAGACCAGTCCAGTCTGAGAACAGCCCAGTCTGAGAGCAGCCCAGTCTGAGAGCAGTCCAGTCTGAGACCAGTCCAGTCTGAGACCAGTCCAGTCTAAGACCAGTCTGAGACCTGCCCAGTCTGAGAACAATCCAGTCTAAGAACAGTCCAGTCTGAGAACAGTCAAGTCTGAGAACAGCCCAGTCTGAGAGCAGTCCAGTCTAAGAACAGTCCAGTCTGAGACCAGCCCAGTCTGAGAACAGTCCAGTCTGAGAACAGTCCAGTCTGAGACCAGCCCAGTCTGAGAACAGTCCAGTCTGAGAACAGTCCAGTCTGAGAACAGTCCAGTCTAAGACCAGCCCAGTCTGAGAACAGCCCAGTCTGAGAGCAGTCCAGTCTAAGAACAGTCCAGTCTGAGACCAGCCCAGTCTGAGAACAGTCCAGTCTGAGAACAGTCCAGTCTGAGACCAGCCCAGTCTGAGAACAGTCCAGTCTGAGAACAGTCCAGTCTGAGAACAGTCCAGTCTAAGACCAGCCCAGTCTGAGAACAGCCCAGTCTGAGACCAGCCCAGTCTGAGACCAGTCCAGTCTGAGAACAGTCCAGTCTGAGAACAGTCCAGTCTGAGAACAGTCCAGTCTAAGACCAGTCCAGTCTGAGAACAGCCAGTCTGGGAAGCAATGATTAGTGAAGCACTGGTTCTTTTACAACATACAGATCCAGCTAGAAGAACACTGTTGTGGACGGACAGCTTCATGCCGATCCACCAATGAAACCCACTAAGCCATCACCGTAACCATGGAGACTAACTCATATTTAAGGACATTTCTATTCCCTTTGAAAGAAACACATCAAACAAACTGAATCTGAATCTGATTCAGGATCTGATGACTCAACCTACCTTCAATGTTCCTGAACGAATCCTACAGTTATAATTTTGTCAATAACTTATTAATTATTAAAGGCTAAACTGACCTTAAAGACTGATAGCTGAGGTGTGTCTGAATTGTGAAGAGACAAAAAAAAACTTATGACTTCAATCATTGTTTAACTATGAGTCTGAATTTTTGTGCACATGAGAAATAAATTTTATATGTCAAACCAGAAACTGGATGTGAGAGTCATTTTGCTGGAGACCCTGCATGTAAAAATGTAAAATGTTTGTATGTAACATGTAAAATAAAATGTAAAAAACTGTTTTTACAATTTGATTTAGTGTAAATTACGTTATGTAATGTAAAAATATTTCTATTTCTAGATAGATAGATAGATAGATAGATAGATAGATAGATAGATAGATAGATAGATAGATAGATAGATAGATAGATACTTTATTTATCCCGAAGGAAATTTAGGCATCCAGCAGCAACAACACAATACAATAAGAAACAGATTCAAACATAAATTAAAACAGAAGAATAGAGAAAAAGAAGAAGAAAAGAGAAAAAAAATATATATATAAGGCTATACAAAAACGTACTATACAAGGTAAGATACATATCTGTAAACAGAGCAGTGCAGTTGTTGCTGATGTTCATTAAATAATTAACAGAGCAAAGTGCAGTGTGCAATGACATTGATTATGAAAGTGGCTGATGTGACATAGAAATATAATATAAATATGCAACTGTAACAAATCTATTCTATTGGTTCCTTCATTGTAAAACACAAGGTAAATCAGAAATGTCAGATTCTCAATATGTGAAAAACCAATATACAGTACCAGTCAAAAACATTGAATTCAGCTCTTCTCATCTAATGTGTTTTCTTTCTTCTTATTTTTTTTTTTACATAGTAAATGTAATATTGAAGGCTAAAAATACAGCTATACAGGAACAAAAAACCTAAACAAAAATATATTCATAAAATAGATTCTAAAATTAGATTAGTACCACATGTATCCTTGATGACAGATCTGCACTTTTGGTATTTTAATCTCAAATCACCATCTCAGTTGATCAGGTTTAGGTCAGGAAATTGTGAGACAAACACTTTTTTACTGTTTACTTTATCGTTTTCATGTCTTTAATATTATTCTACAATGTAGAAAATAAATTAAATAAAAAATTAAAAAAACCTTTAGAATAAAATTTAATGTATCCATTATCTGCTGGTGGTGGATTTGCAGAATCCAAGTTTATCTAAATACATTTCTTACAATCAAATACTATTTCCTATAATGTCCCACATGCTGGAATTACATGAGCTGTCACATCATGTAGACAGTTCCAGAATTCGTCTCCTCCAGCACATCCCAAAGATTCTCAATGAGGTTAAGATCTGGACTCTGTGGTGAACTCTCTCTCAATCCATGTGTGAAAATGATGATCTCATGCTCCCTGAATCACTCTTTCACTATTCCACAATTCCATCAATCCTGATATTGTTATCTTGGAATATGCTCGTGTTCATCAGAGAAGACAAAATCCACTGATGGAATAATCTGATCTATATTCAGTATATTCAGGTAGAGTCAGCTGACCTCTTTCTATCAGCACATACTGTTGCTGAACCTAAACCTGCAGACCAACTGCAGCACCAACCAACCAACACATCATTTACTCACTTAAACACAGGTGGTAGGGAATCTTTGCACCAGGAGTAGCCTAAAGTTATCCAAAAGCAGCGTGTAAGACTGGTGGAGGAGAACACGTCAAGCTGCATGAAAATTGTGTTTATGAACTTTATGAATATGAACTTGTTTTCTTTGCATTATTTGAGGTCTGAAAGTTCTGCATCTTTTCTGTTGTTTCAGCCATTTCTCAAACATTTTAATAATAATTTGGGAGAAATATTGTTCGTAGTTTATAGAATAAAACAACAATGTTCATTTTACTCAAACAAATACTTATAAATAGCAAAATCAGAAAATAAAAGCAATACAAAATGTAAATCACATATGTATATCACATTTTTTTAAAGCACTGGACAAAAATAGAACAAAACACACTATGTTTAAAGTGACATTACTTATGTTGCTATTGTTTATTTAAATATGTAAATAAATATATAAACTTAAGCTACTAAATGCAGAATCAAATGTAATATGTGTCTTCTTATCTTTTTCTATTTTTCAGATGCCATTGCGATCCTTTATATTGCTCATGATGTACAAATCTACTATCTACTCTCTCTCTCTCTCTCTTTTTTCTCTTTCTCTCTCTCTCCCTCTCTCTCCCCACACGTTACAAAATCCTTACTTCAATAACTGAAGTTTTATTTAGACTTCACATTGAATTTCAAACTAATTAAAATGAAATATAACAACATTAGATGAGCAGATTCACATTGCACTATAAAAAGTAGAGAAATATTTTGAATGAGCATCATTCAGCTTTCTGCTTGTTGATTAAATAAACTTTATTACACATTATACACTGTTCCCCTAATCTGTCATTATTATTTCAGTAAAATCATTTTTTGATGGATTTTTAATGGTTTTGTGAGAAATGTATATCAGAAAAATATGTTCAGTTCAGTAATATATAATACTTAAATATACTTAATATATAAATTAAGCCCAATGACACTACTCTCATACGTTTAATACTTTTGATATAATAAAGTATAATAAAGTTGATAATCCACAAAATAACAAAACACATTAAAGTAATTAAAAATCTAATTACATATGTATCAGCTTTAATTTTTACTTATGTCATTATTACACACAATACCACATTTAGCTTTTTATTTGTGCTTATACATGTGTAATAAGTTGTAAATATAAATGTAATAAATTCACTGTACGAAAGTTAAGAAACTTTATGTCAGCTTTCTTTAAATTTAAAAGCACGCAGAAAAATGTTGTTAAGCGGACATAAAGAAATTTGTTTATGTAACAAATCCGTTAATTCATGTGTTACAAACAGAAATAATTTTGAAGGTCGTCTAACACTTTTTACATATTTATTTTTAGAAACAATTACATAATACTATACTATAATAATAACAATATAGAAATATAACTATAGTTTTATTTGTTTGTTAATATATAACTACAAGGTTATTAAAGATACATAATATGAATATACATACATAATATGAGACCTAATAATCTTGTGAAGTTGGGCTGTTTAAATAAAATCCAATCTGATCACAGAAAGAGACATATATTGTCACATCTTTTATCTATTATCATCTAACAAATCTGTAATAGAAGTAAAAAACAATTCTCTTCTTTGCTTATTTGTGCAACAAAGTATGTATATTTTAAGAAACAATTAAACAATACTATAATTAAATATTCAAATAGTAGTTTTAAATCTGTTTAAAGAAAAATGAAGAATTTGTATGAAAACCATTTTATTAATAATATATTTGTTCTGCACTGATAAATCCTAATATAATAAAGCGGTTAGCTTTAATTTGATTTGCCTTAAAGTTCCATTGTGTTTTTAAAATATGTGTTAATAGAATAGAAGTAATTTGTTAAGGTGGTCTAACATTTCTTTTCCCTCTGTATGGTAAAGGTCTTGGAGAGGTATTTAAAAATATATATTTTAAGAAACAATTAGGTAATTACTTTACTTTAATATAATAATAGCTTTCTGTAGAAACAAAAATGTAGAAAAAAGCAAGTACTTGTATGAAAACCTTTTTTTATTAATATATTTGTTCTGCACTTTTAAAGCCATTATAATAAAGGGGTAACTTTAAGATGGCTTGCCTTAAATTAAAGTTCCAGTAAATCAGACTGTTCATTTAAAAGCAATCAAATATTTATGTTGAGCTGACTTATTAATTCATGTATTACCAATAGGAGTATTTTTTAAGGCTGTCCAACATTTCTCTTTTTTAGTGTATGGCAAAGGTAAAAATGGAAATATATATTTTATTATTATTAAAATAAATTTGTTCTTCACTCATAAATGCAATTAGGTGCTAAAGCAACACATGAAATACACAGTGCCTGTTCCCATTTTTGCACCTGCATTTTAAATCATTTTCCGAGCGTTTCTGAGTCCGTGTTGAGGAGGCGTTTGCTCCCCCCGCCCCCCCGCCCCCCTGGGTCCGTATAAACAGCTTAATGCCTAATGCAGCACACTCCATTCAGCTGCTCCAAATGTAATTAGGAAATTTAAAGCTGAGTAAATGAACTTCTTTAAGGCAGGAGAGGGCAGGAGGAAGAACGCCAAAGAATGTTTTCTTCATGATCTGGATCAGCGAGCACACGAAGCGTTTAACCTCTCCACGCATTGGAAAGCAGAAATATTATTTCTAGAGACGGGGCCAAATTCAATTAGCACAGCCCGACAAAAAGAGCCGGCCGTTTATGCAGGAAGCCTCAAACAGGAAGCTATTTCCGCTCTTTAGAAAGCTTTTTTTTATTCTCTTAATCCTTCCAGCTTCTTGGAGAACTCTTTTATGTGCAGTTATTGATCATGAATGGGCTGAGGATGGGTAGATTAACATTGTAAGATTGCTCATGGATTTCCTTTGTGGGAAGGAAATGATGCAGGACGTTCTCGCGCTCTCTCTGCTTGAATTAGTTCAGTCCGCTCGCTCTGTTATATACGGAAACTATTTTGGGCTCGGTGATTGCAAACTCCACGTTACACACTCATTCCTTTAGCTTTAACCACAGCGCTAAAGCATTCTGTTAAGTTCTGTTGTTTAAAAATAATATTTAAAAAGGATTAAAAATACTACTTTCATCAGGAATGTTAGCAAGTGAATTAACCTGACCTTACAGTATTTGTATTATATCAATTAACACTTAGTATATTTCCACTTCTGGTATATTTTCACTTAAAGCATTTCTCCATGCTTTATTTCTTTATTTATTTATTATCAGACCCAATTAATGCATGTTTCTCTAATGACTTTGTAGGTACATATTATATACATGCTGTTTTGATGTGAACTATATAAATATATATATATATATATATATATATATATATATATATATATATATATGTATTAACTTTATCAACAAATGTATCAATTTGCTTATGCTACTACACACGTTATCAATAACTACTATTTGTCCTTATATATGTATAATAATAATATAATGATATACTATAAATTAATAGTATTATATATATATATATATTTTTAAACACACTACAGTCAACTCTAAGTATGGTACTGTATATATGAGCATTAACATATTCTGTATTATTCTAATGCATCTGCAGCTGTGAAGGCATCACCAGCAGTTATGCTGTCATTACACCTATTATTAATGTGTAATTACATAGTTATACAGGAACCCTGAAAAAAGTTAAAAGTTAAATGTTTGTCAATTTTATGTTTTTTCTTTTTTTTCATTGGTGCAGCAATATAGGGAACTATTACAAAACTATAGATGTGTATATATGTTATGTTTATTTGGGATTAGTCTATTGTTATATAGACTATTAAATGTAGATACTCTCACTGAACACTGATTTTATGTTTACTTGGGTTCCAGATTATTATGCAGGTGATATGTTTCTCAGATTTTCCTACATGGTCAGTGCAAATGACAGTCAGTATAATTTTAAGTCATGGCCCGTTACGTATAAATCCAATTTTATTAAACCAACCTTCTAATGAAAACAGTATTGTTTTTTTAGTTTAAAAAAATCCCAAAATTCCCTAATCCAAATTATTATGCACAATAGAGTTTAAAAACATTGTATAGGTGGTAAAGTGAAAAAAGTGGTCTTTGTTTTGCAGCATTAAGTGGTCACATTTACTAACATCAAAAGCTATTTTAATCAGAAACATCCTAACAGGCCAAGTTACACATTAACATAGGAACCCTTCTTTTATATCACCTTCACAACTCATGCATCCTTTGAACTTCTGAGTTTTTGGAGGGTTTTTGCTTGAATTTTTTTGCTTGATGTCATAATAAAATAGCCTCCCAGAGCTTTAGGGTTGAGGTCAGGGGAAGATGGAGCCACACCATGAGCTTCTCTCCTTTAAGCCCATAGCAGCCAGTGATACAGAGGTATTCTCTGCAGAATGAAATGATGCATTGTGATTCATGAAGATGATTTTGCTCCAGAAGTAACAGTTCTTCTTTTTGTACCATGGAAGGAAATGGTCAGTCAGAAACTCTGTATACTTTGATGAGGTCATTTTCAGTTCTCTCCCCATGATTTTGGCAAAAAACATGACTCCGCCCCCTCCTTACTGACATTGTAACCTTGTTGGGACACGGTGGCCATCCACCAACCATCATCTACTCCATACATCTGGACCATCCAGGGTTGCACGACACTCATCAAGACTGTAAACATGACTGTTTGGAAATTAGTCTTAATGTATAACTGGATCAACTGCAACTGTTTCTGCTTGTGAGCTCTGGTTAGGGGTGGATGAATAGTAGGTTTATGCACCACAGCAGCTTCAAATACCTGTTTGCTGCTTTGTAATATTTTAACAGCTGCTCTCTTAGTCTGATGACCCTTCTGAACCAGCCACAAATTGCTTGAAACCTGTGGGCTGCTTGATAATGTGGAACAGGGAACTTTTTTTTTTTATTACTGTAATCATTGGGAGGTTTGTTCAATACAAAATACTGACTGTCATTTGCATTGACTATTTAAGAGTTAATTACAGTATACACTCTCGCTGACCACTGACTTTATGTTTATTTTGGTTTATTCTAATGTTATACATAATTAATTACAGGTAGACACTCACTGAACACTGATTTTATGCATATTTGGATTTCTTTTACAGACTACTGACTTTATCCCAAGTCAATGCTGTTGATATCATAACCATTTACACTGAACAAACCTGTAAACTTAACACTTCTGGTTTTGCCCCCATTTTTCATGAGCTGAACTCAAAGATCTTACACAAACTTTGTTCACAGTTGGGTCTAAAATGTGTGTGAGCTTTTCTCTTTAGCTAAGATAAACCATTCACCAGTCACAGGTGTTGCAAATCAAGATGCTGATTAGACACAGTGGTTATTACACAGGTGTATCACGGGCTGGCCACAATAAAGAGCCACTCTAAAATGTGCAGTTTTGTCACAGAGCACAATGCCACAGATGTTGTGAGTTTTGAGGGATTGTGCAGTTGGCATGCTGACTGCAGGATTGTCCACCAGAGCTGTTGCTCATGAATTGAATGTTCATTTCTTCACCATAAGTCGTCTCCAAAGGCGTTGTAGAGAGTTTGGCAGTACATCAAACCGGCCTTAGAACCGCAGACCACATGCAATCACACCAGCCCAGAACCTACACATCCAGCATTTTCGCCTTCAATATCATCTAAGATCAGACCATTTAGAGAGCTGCTGTAACAATCAGTTTGCACTGTTCATTTTACTCAAACATAGACCTATAAATAGCAAAATCAGAGAAACTAATTCAGAAACTGAAGTGGTCAATGTTAGACTAAGATTAAAATAAAACTTCTTAACTTTCAACAGAATTTAAAAAAATAAGTAATTCTGAAGCATTTTAACAGGTCTATTCATTGTAAAATTACTAAGTGTGAAGATTGAATTAAAAAAATCTGTTGCACTAAATTATCTTTTTTTCACTTTAGAAACTTTTTTTTTCTCTCTATCTCTCTCTGTCTCAGCCCCAGTCTCCTCCTCTATCCTCCCCTTTCCTCGCCTGTTGTTTATACCCAGTCTCCCCAGCGGAACTTCACGGCCGGATGTTCCGTCAGCTTCGAACTGTCTTTCAGGCCTTGTTAGTGAGAGGGGGAGAAAAAAACCCACCTGATTTCTTCCTTCCCTCTGCCGAGAATTCCCTGTGGTAAAATTATTCCATTTAGAGGCAAAGTTTTTTTTGTCACTCCACTGTCTAAATTGGCATATCTGGCTCTTTCACAGAAACCAGTAAACTGTGAACCTGGATGCAGCTGCCAATCAAGCGCAGTGTTTCTTCAGCACGCCAGATGACATCCGGAGCAGGGGAGGAAAAAAAGAAAGAGAGAGAGAGAGAGAGAGAGACAGACACAGATTGAGACGGGGTAAGCTGATTGGCTTTCATAAGAGAGGCATTACAAAAAAGCACCTGCCACTGTCGGGACTCTTCAACATTATTATGAATACACACATACTGTACACACACACACACACACACACAAACTTAAACACACACTAAAGAGTCTATTATACACCTCTCTCTCTTTCTTTCTCTCTATACAGTGGTGTGGGAAAAGTGTTTGCCGCTTCATGATTTATTTGCATTTTTTTCGTTCTTTAATATTTCAGATCATCAAACAAATTTAAATATTAGTCAAAGACAACACAAGTAAACACAAAATGCAGTTTTTAAAAATATTTTTTTTTTTCGTTAAGGGAGAAAAAATTGCTAACCTACATGACCCTGTCTGAAAACCTAATATTTGGTTGTTCCACCCTTAACAGCAACAACTGCAACCAAGCGTTTGCTGTAACTTGCAATGAGTCTTTTACAGTACTGTGGGGGAATTTTGGCTCCACTCATCTTTGCAGAATTGTTGTAATTCTGCCACATCGGAGAGCTTTTGAGCATGAATGGCCTTTTTAAGGTTATAGCTCAGCATCTCAATAGTATTTGACTAGGAATGACTAGGCCTCTCCAAGTCTTCACTTTGTGTCAGAGGAGAACTTGCTGGTGTGTTTTAGATCATTGTCCTGCTGCAGAACCCAAGTTCCTTTCAGCTTGAGGTCACAAACCGATGTTCGGACATTCTCCTTCAGGATCTTTTGGTAAACATTCATAGTTCCATTTATCATAACAAGTCTTCCAGGCCCCGACGCAGCAAAACAGCCCCAGACCATCACACTACCACCACCATGTTTTACTGTTGGTATATTGTTTTTTTCTGGAATGCAGTGTTTCTTTTATGCCAGATGTACTGAAACACACACCTTCCAAAGAGTTAAACTTTTTTTTTTTCTCATCGGTCCACAGAATATTTTCCCAAAAGTCTTTGGGATCATCAAGATGTTTTCTAGCAAAGTTTTTTTTTCTTTTTGCTCAACAGTGGGTTTTTTCTTGGCACAAGTCATGAGCACTGACCTTAACTGAGACAAGTGAGATCTGCAGTTCTTTGGATGTTGTTCTGGGGTCTTTTGGGACCTCTTGGATGAGTCGTTGCTGTGCTCTTGTGGTAATTTTGGTCGGTCGGACACTCCTGGGAAGGTCCACAACTGTTCTGTGTTTTCGTTATTTGTGAATAATGTCACTCACTATGGTTTGCTGGAGTCCCAAAACTTTATAAATGGCTTTATGACCTTTTCTTTCTCATTCGTTCCTAAATATTATTGGATATCTTTGGATATCAGCATGATGTCTACCTTTTAAGGATCTTTTAGAGGATTTCACTTTGTCAGGTTGGTCCTATTTAATTGGTTTCTTGATTGAGAACAGGTGTGGCAGTAATCAGGCCTGGGTGTAGCTAGAGAAACTGAACTCAGGTGTGATAAACCACAGTTAAGATATGTTTTAACTGGGGGGCAAACACTTTTTTTTGGATTGGATTTTATTTCTTATTTATTTAAAAACTGTTTTTTGTTTATTTGTGTGGTCTTTTAATTATGTTTTTTAATTTGTTTGATAATCTAAAACATTTAAGTGTGACAAACATGCAAAAAATAAGAAACCATAAAGAGGGCAAACACTTTTTCACACCACTGTACATCACTATGTGATACAGTTAGCAACCGTTTTATTTGTTGATATTTTTACTGAATAAAACTGTACAGAAAATCAGTTTGAACCTACCCACAAAACTATAAACAACTGAACAGAAGAAACAGTGACAAAATTCAACGGAATTTAGTTTTGTTAAACACATAACGGTGTTCAGAAACATGTATGTGTGTATGTTAAAGAACGCTCCTGATTGGCTGTCACAATCTATGATGTACCTTAAGTCTATGTGGTGCAACTGGAATTGTGCACACTGCTAGTTTTACACTAACTACACATATCATATACTGTATTTTAATTCAGACCTAAAATCCGGCTCAATATTCAACTGGTGCAACTGGCTACTGCAGAGCGATGGAGCGACAACCCCCCCACTACACTACAAGCTCATCAAACTACAAACCCATCTGATTTTCACAGCCCAGCGCCCCGCGAATAAGCCCTTAACAGCCCTCGATCTGCTTCTTGTTTAAAGCCCGCAGTTGTTATGCCACGACTAGAGTTTGTCCCATCAGTTCATCTTCAGTACTAATCCCCGCCGCCGTCTCATTTGCCACGGCAGCGTGCTGGAAATGGAGGAATCAGCAGCACATTTCACGTCTTCATATGAGGAAGAGCTCTGTGACATTAGCCAACAGCAAATCTATCTGCTGCTTTATGTTCTGCATCTAATTGGATTTGGCAATAAATTACGGCGTTCCCGGGGATCCGTCACATTTCGCCTGGGTCCGGGGTGGCAGCCGGGCGGCCCGGCTTGTTATGATTCCTGAGCAGCAATTATGGGTGATTTTTGACCAGAGCCAACAGGGCTGTGCAGGAGACGCTGAGCGTACACCACTAATGGCCCAACAGTGATGGATTGAACATTATAAATATACTGCCTTAGTGGAGGAGGTGGAGAGGAGAGTGAGAGAAAGTCAGAGAGAGAGAGAGAGAGAGAGAGAGAAATCATTAAAAGCTTTTTTTTTTAAACCAGCAATTAAAATAAAGTGTGGAATATAGACCTAAAACACCTAAAACTAGCAGCATCTTTGACAGCATATTATTTATTATTATACTGTACAATCTCTCTTACTTTAAACACAACCCTCCCAAAATAATAAAACTTGAATAATAAAAAATAAATTGCTTTTTGCATCTTCATTTTATTTTTCAACCCAGAACCCGACAGACAGACTTTACGCCCAAAATCACACCTGGTTTTCTCAGCTAAATTAATCAGGAATTAACATAAAAAAGGGCAGAACCTACCATTATTAAAATAGCAGCAAGTTCACGGTGCATATGGAGGATGAAAAATGCCATAGTATAAATTAATCAATGCACATATAAATTAACAAATAAATAAGTAAATATATAAATAAATAAATGCATGCATAAATAATTTTATAGATAAATAAATAAAGTAATAAATACATGTATCATAAAAAGTACACACTTCAAATTATATCAGGAATCTATTCCCAGATTTCCATGCATGCACCTTAATTTGTGGCTGTTTCTGAATTTATTTTTTTTATTTATTTTGTAGTTCTATTTTTTTATATTTATATATTTCTGCATTTATTTAATTATTTCCATATATCTGTGCATTTATTTATACCTATGTCATTTTTAAACCTCTGTATAAAACCAAGCAGCTGGTCATGCAGACTGCTTTTACAAACATTAGTGAAAAAATGGATCACTTTCTGGAGCTTAATGACCGTGATAGTCCAGTCGTGAAAATTCACTACTCGCTACTAAATGATCCACAGCCAACTGTCAACAATTCCCAAAGAACCACTTGGCAATAAAGTGTATATACATTCATTTTTGCATTTTAGGTCTGCAATACATTCCATAAGAAATAAGAAGGACTGGGCAAATTTGAAGTTGGAATGAGGAAAAAGGTTTGCTGTTTCATATTTTCTATATTATTTTCTATACATACAGTATCCACTAACAGCTCAGTCTCTGAGGGGCAGAGATCTGCAGTTCAGGATCATGAGATAATTATTAAAATGTATTTGGAAAGAGGGAGAACATAGAGAGAAATAAAGAAAGAAAGAAAGAAAGAAAGAAAAAAGAAAGAAAGAAAGAACGAAAGAACGAAAGAAAGAAAGAATTAGCAACATAGAAAAAAGGAGAGAATGAGTGGAGAAATAAACGTCTGAAATAAACATGGTTTCACTTTATGTGGATGGTCCATTATAGATACCTTACAGATGTTCAACTGACATTCAACTACCGTAAAACTGCATGTCTATTAGGTGTAGGGTTATATATAAGGTTTAGGTTAAGGTTATGTTTTAGAGTTGGTTTGGTTCTATAGAAAAGCATTTACATTCAACATTCAGTTAAATGTTGAATGTATGAATAATAGGTCAGCATCTATGAGGCATCTATAACAGACCATTCAAATAAAGTGTTCCCATAAATATTGACTTTAAAACATCCTTGCAGGAAGAATAGGACCAATATGCCATCTTAAACATTTTGCTGCATGAGGTTCTTGTAAGTGTTGTGAGAAGGAATGGAAACATTATGAAGTGGGAAAAGCTGTACTAACTTTATTTTGTAATGTGTTTCAGAACTAAAATGCAGAAATATTAAAGCTGAGAAAACAAAACATGACATTCCTTGGAAAGTGAATGTAGAAAAAAACTCTTGGGTAGAACTGTTTGCTTAAAGGAACAAAGATAGAGAGAGAAATACAAATAAAGTGAGACACTGAGTGTGAGACCAAGAGAGAGAGAGAGACAGATTAGACTCTTAGAGCCAATCCTCATCGCCCATCGCTGTTAAATAATCAGCTCTAATGGCTGTTGTGTAACACATGATGCAATAAAAGGATAATGTTTTGTCTGAATGTGATTATATCCACCAATCCAACATCACACTTTCCCAATCGACCAATCACACGCAGCTCTCTACAGTCCACTAATACCCCCCTCAGCAACACTGTTTACTACTACTACTACCAGTTTATTACACCTTACACTGTACTGTACAGAGAGAGAGAGAGAGAGAGAGAGAGAGAGAGAGAGAGAGAGAGAGAGAGAGAGAGAGAGAGAGAAAGAGAGAGAGAGAGAGATTGGGGGGTTAAGAGAATGAAGAGAACGCTCTCTCTATTAGACCCTCTCTCTCGATGCCCCTCCCCCAGCCCACCACCCCGTCACTGTCAGGGTAAACTCATGATGAATTGCCCTGTCAACAGAATTCATTCAGGGACCAATTAATCCAGCAGAAATGAACTAGAGCCATCAGACACTGAAAAACTCACAGCCCAAACTGAGGGCAGAACAGAGAGAGGAGTAACAGGCAAAAGAGAGCAAGAAACTGGAGAGAGAGAGCAGAAATAGAGAGAGAATACATCCTCAGAGGAGTTAACTGTACAGAGAGAGAGAGAGCAAAATATGAAGGCTGCTAGGCTGTTGCTACATGGGTGGTATGGTGTTTCTAGGTGGTTCATATGGTATTTAAGGTGTTTTATTCATTATAATGTGGAGATAAAGAGAGAGATGTAAAGTAGGAGATGAACGAGGGAGTGCAAATGAATGTAACAGGTGGATGAATACGAACAAGAGAGAGACAGAAGGTGAGGAAGAAAGAAAGAAAGACAGAATATAGTAAAAATAGAGTCGAAAGAAAGAGGTAGAAAAGGAAGAGATATGAGAGAGAGTGAGATATGAGGAAGAAACAGAGAGAGAAAGTGATAGAGAGATAGAGGAAGAAAATATTTGAAAAATAGCAATTGAGAAAAAAGTAAGAATAAGAATAAGGAATAAGAAAGACAAAAGGAAAGAGTAAAATAGAATAGAAAGAAAGAAGAAGAAAAGGAAAAGAAATAAGAAATAAGACAGAGATTGAGAGAGAAACAGAGAGAGGGATAGTGAGATAGAGAGAAAGAGAGGGAAAATATGAGAAAGGGTGAGAAACTTAGAAAAATAGCAAGAGAGAGAGAGAGAAAGAAAGAGAGAAAGTGAGGACGAAAGGAATAAATGAAATGAGAGAAAGAAAAGGAACAAAGGAAAGAGATGAGAGAGAGATAAGAAAGAAACGGAGAGAAACTTAAATAATAATATAATAATTATATAAATAAAATGTATATAAAAGTTAGAAAAGAAGCAAGAAGGAGAGAGAGCAATTGAGGAGGAAATACATTAAATGAGAGAAAGAAAGAGTAAAAATAGAGTAGAATAGAAAAAAAGAAGATAGAGAGTGGAGGATAAATGCAAAGATGGAGAAAAAAAAGAAGAAAGAATGAAAAAAAGAGAAACTGGGAGGAAATAAAATGAGATTGAGAGGAAAGAGTAATAGAAAGAAAGAAAGAAAGAAAGAATAAGGGAAAATAGAAATGTAGAAAGAAAACAAGAGAGTCTTAGAGAGAGCAAAAAAAGAATAAAAAAAGAAATAAAATGGGAGTGAGAAAAAGAGAGTGAGAGTGATGGATGGAAAAAAAGAACAAGGGAAAAGGAAAGGTAGGAAGAAAGAAATGATGGCAAAATAAAGAAAACAACAGGAGAGAACCTCGGATAAATAATGGGGTAGTGAGAAAGAGAAAAGGAGAAAAAATAGGGAGTGAGCAAAAAGAGAGAAAGAAACTGGAAAGAAATAAAATAAGAATGAGAAAAAAAGTGATAGAAAAAAGTAAAGAATAAGGGAAGGAGAAACGTGGAAAGAAAAGAGGCAGCAGGGAGAGGCAGTCAAAGAGAAAAGGCGAGGGAAAATAGTGAGAAATACAGAATGAGAGAAAGGGCAGGCAAAGAGGAAAAGAATAAAGAAGAAAAAGAATTGGAAAGAGCGAGTGAGGAGAAGAGAGAGAGAGAGATGGTGGAGAAGGCCGGCGTCTGGGGACTGCAGTGGAAGTTAGCCTGACAGGAATTGGTCATTTAATGCTTTGGTGCTCTGAAGACAGGTCCTGTCATAGCGGCCGCTACTGCAGAAATCCCCTGGTAGCCCACCCGTTTATTAATTATACTGAAGAGTGAGGGGGCATCCCACTGTCTAACTCCCATCTGCTGTCATCACCCCCTCCATAAACACCTCCTCTAACTCCGCCCACTGCAGATACACACCCAGCTCCTCTACAGCACAGCCTGCATGATGACATATGATGACATATGATGACATATGATGACACTGCACTGGGAAAGTATTTCATCTAAAAAAGTCCTAATTTTATATACAGTACACAATATAAAATAATATAAAACCCTTCACTCTGTGCAAATATCTCTCTATTGTCTTTTCTCAAATCAAGGTTTTTAAAGAAATTCAGTTTTTGTAATAACTGAGTAACTGTCTCTTCTACTGTTCAGAGAAGACTCTCTACTAGTTTTGAATTGCTGTGAGGATTTGACTGCATTCTGCTAGCAAAGCATTGGTGAGGTCAGTATGGTCAATGATCACTATTCCACTTATTAAAGGCACCACAATAATATAAAGTTTTTAATCGATGATTTCCATAAAAGTTCTGAGATATTTTAACCCCCTTTTCCAGACCAAGAGCTGCTACACTGCAAAAAAAATCCATTGGTGAAAACTGGACAAAATGTACATTATGTACATTAAGACCATCTTAAAGAAGGTTATGAAGATTTCTCAAAATAAGCAACCGCAGAGTCTCAAAACGGGTGAAGTTTTTTTTTCTGGTGGCAGTGGTTATTTTGAGTTTAAATTATTTAAAACAAGCTGAAAATTGCGAAAATGAAACCGAAACCTCAAGTGAAGCATAAACATCAGTGAAGGAGAGTAAACTGATAAATTGAGACCACTGTAGCATATAGATCACTATAAGGATAGTGTAAACAGCCTAAAATAAACATCAGATTTGGTGAGAAAATCTGATTTGGACCACTTCACCTCATGTGTGAATATATATAGGTTGAGGAGGAAATGAGCTGCTGTATAAAAGCCTACCTTCATTCATTCATTAAATTACATACATGATGTTTTATTAATGTATTTTGTGGGTGTGTGTTTTAGTGCTGTCAGTCTGTGAATGAATGCAATTAATCTATTTTTTTTTGTTTGTTTTTTTGGAGTTTGGCACAGACTCCCACCTGTAAGTCCTTCATTTTAAATAGCCTTGTCACAAATTTAAAGTTTTATTGTCAGGTCTTTTGTCTGTCTGGTTCCCATGTCTGTGTTATTCTCAGGTCTGTGTTTCTTTCCCAGTGTTTTTCCACTCACCTGTGTTCATTTGTAGCTCCGCCCCTTCGTCCCAGGTGTTTCCTGTTTCCTGTGTGTGTGCCCCTCTATTTAAGGTCCGTGTTCCATTTCCCCGGTGTCGATCCTTGTACGTTTATCGTCTGTCAGTACTCCATGTTTTCCCGAGTTTCCCCAGTCCTGTTTTCAGTCAATCCCAGTGTATTTTGTATTTGTTTTCGTGTAATAAATCCTTTTTTTGTTTGCATTTGCGTCCGCCTCCGCGTCCTCCCAGCACCCCAAACCTGACAGAAGGATCGACCGAAATATGGACGCAGCAAATAAGTAGACCGGCTCCAGGTTGGCGATCCGCCATGCACCATGCGGGACCCCGGCGTTGGAATCTCCGAGGCCTAAAGGACGCCACAGGCCTCGGGGTAGACGTTCTAAGGGGTCCCGCCAGCATAAAGAGGATCCCTTTACGGGGGAGGATTTTCTTGGGGGGGCGCTAGTGGTTGGTGCGGTGAGCCTCGGGTCTCATCCTGGGTTTGGCAGTAGCCATGAGTACCCGAGGCAAGTGGCGCGCAGCCCGAGGGACTACCTGGGATGTGCGCCCAGTAGCTCCGAGGAGGAGGAGGAACTCTACCCCGCACCAGCCCGTACTCCATTGCCGTTTCCCCCAGGGGCTGTACTCTACCCGCGCTCGGTGACTTTCGCGGCCGAGATGCCGCGCTCCGTGAAGCTAGCGGATGGGACGCCACGCTCTGTGACTCCCGTGGCTCATCCGCGCTCCGAGAATCCCGCGGCCGAGACGCCGCGCTCCGAGAAACCCGCGACCGAGACGCCACGCTCCGTGAGGCCAGCGGATGGGACGCCACACTCTGTGACTCCCGTGGCTCATCCGCGCTCTGAGAATCCCGCGGCCGAGACGCCGCGCTCCGAGACGCCGCGCTCTGAGAATCCCGCGACCGAGACACCACGCTCCGTGAAGCCAGCGGATGGGACGCCACGCTCTGTGACTCCCGTGGCTCATCCGCGCTCCGAGAATCCCGCGACCAAGACGCCACGCTCCGTGAAGCCAGCCGATGGGACGCCACGCTCTGTGACTCCCGTGGCTCATCCGCGCTCCGAGAAGCTTGCGGCTGAGGCTCCGCGCTCCGAGACCCCCGCGGCTCATCCGCGCTCCGAGAAGCTCGCGGCTGAGGCTCCGCGCTCCGAGACCCCCGCGGCTCGTCCGCGCTCCGAGAAGCTCGCGGCTGAGGCTCCGCGCTCCGAGACCCCCGCGGCTCATCCGCGCTCCGAGAAGCTCGCGGCTGAGGCTCCGTGCTCCGAGACCCCCCCGAGACTTCAGCGGTGGCCGCGCCGCCCCCCGAGAAAGCGCTGGCGGCAGCGCCGCTCTCTGAAGCTCCGGCTAAGCTAGCTAGCCTGCTAGCTCCACCGCACTCTCAAGCCCCACCTGCTTCCAGCTCTCCAGCCCGGCCGGATTCCAGGTCTGTGACTCCTGCTCCAGAAGCAAGCTCCGGTCCGGTTTTTACAGCCTCACCCACTGCTCCAGTCCTGGTGTTGGCGGCAGCCGCACTCTCAACTCCCGCTACATCGGCTTCCAAGCCCGCGGTGGCAGCCGCCTCCACGTCAGCGGTGCCTGCCGCGCTCACTCCAGCAGGACCCACCGCCTCTGTTTCAGCGCTGCCCGCGGCTCCGGCCGCCTCTGTTTCAGCGCTGCCCGCGGCTCCGGCCGCCTCTGACTCTGTGCCCGCGCCTCCGGCCGCCTCTGACTCTGTGCCCGCGGCTCCGGCCGCCTCTGACTCTGTGCCCGCGGCTCCGGCCGCTTCTGACTCTGTGCCCGCGGCTCTGCCCGCCTCTGCTCCTGTGCCTACTCCCAGGTCACGAGCTCCTAGGATCGCCGCGCCTGCTCAAGCTGCACCCGCCGCGCCTGCTCAAGCTGCACCCGCCGCGCCTGCTCAAGCTGCACCCGCTGCCCCAGCTCAAGCACCAGCAGCACCCGCTGCCCCAGCTCCAGCACCAACAGTGCCTGCCACCCACGTGGTACCCACTGCCTTTGACCCTGTGCCCACGGCTCCAGCCGTCTCTGATACTGTGCCCACTCCTAGAACTTTGTACACCCCCAAACCAACTCCAAGAACAATGTTTGGCCCTAGGCCCCGTGTCCCTAGGCCAGCTAGACCTCCTGACTTTGCCCCCAGTAATGTGCCCAGGCTGTCCCCACAGACTTTTGTTGGTCCTGGGCACCCTCCTATGTTTTTGGTCCCCCTGTCTCTCCCTGTCTTGGTTCCCGTGTCTGTGTTTGTTCCGGTTCCTGTCCCTGGTGGTTTCTCCGTTCCTGTCCCAGTCACTGTGTTTGTTTCTGTCCCTGTTAATGTCCTCGTCCCTGTTCCCAAGTCTCAGCCCCGTGTCCAGTCGTTTGTCCAGTCCTTGTCCCCTGTCCAGTCTCAGCCCCCTGTCCAGTCTTTCGTCCAGTCTCCGTCCCCTGTCCAGTCTCAGTTCTCGTCCCCTGTCCGGTCTCTGTTTTTCCCACCTCCCCGGTCTCCGCTCCAGTCCCAGTATGTATCCCCTGTCCAGCCCAATGTCCAGTCTCCGTTTAGGCCCACTGTCCAGTCCCCTGTTCAGTCTCGTTTCCCATCCCCTGTCCAGCCCAATATCCAGTCCCCTTTGTTGTCTAGTGTCCAGTCTGTGTTTCAGTTTCCTGTCCCGTCCTTTGGCCAGTCTCCTCTCGTCTGTGTTCAGTCTTAGTCTTGTTTGGTCTCCTGTTGTGTTTTCCACCCCCTCTTGCCCGGCTCCTGGGGATCTGTTTTTACGCGCCCCGGGAGTTGCGCGTTAAAGGGGGGGTTATGTCAGGTCTTTTGTCTGTCTGGTTCCCATGTCTGTGTTATTCTCAGGTCTGTGTTTCTTTCCCAGTGTTTTTCCACTCACCTGTGTTCATTTGTAGCTCCGCCCCTTCGTCCCAGGTGTTTCATGTTTCCTGTGTGTGTGCACCTCTATTTAAGGTCCGTGTTCCATTTCCCCGGTGTCGATCCTTGTACGTTTATCGTCTGTCAGTACTCCATGTTTTCCCGAGTTTCCCCAGTCCTGTTTTCAGTCAATCCCAGTGTATTTTGTATTTGTTTTCGTGTAATAAATCCTTTTTTTGTTTGCATTTGCGTCCGCCTCCGCGTCCTCCCAGCACCCCAAACCTGACATTTATATAACGACGTGAACAGCATCGCTACCCTCTAGAATATCTTTTTATTTATGCTGAAATTTGATCTTCCTCTTTTCTTTCTTAAATGTGGAATATGTAGCTACACTAATGTTTTGTGACTTAGCATATTAATAGCATATTAATTAGCTACATTGTTTTTTTTAACTTAGCATATTCATTTATTCTCATTTAATAAAAAGTACCCTAAGATAATGGATTATAATACAATTTTAAAAAAGGTTCTAATATGCCAATATATACAAAAAGTACTATCATTTATTTATTTTTTTATTGTGATTTTAGTCATAATAAATAACAGAATTTTGTTTGGATTAATACAGGCATTCATTTACAATTGACACCACTTATACAGTATATAAATATAATTAAACTCTGCAAATATATCACCAATTCTTGTATTTACATTTAAATAAGCTTACTCTCAAAGTGAAGAAAAACATATATTTTTCTGTTTTTTTTCAAGTGACTTTACTAGTTTATTTATAATATTTACTTCAGTATTATAATCTCCATCTTTTAATATTGTTCAGTAAGTCACATGATGGACAGACATTTAAATTAAACTCAAGGTTTCATAGGGTGTAACTTGACCAAAACAAAATAAATTAATCACAACAGAAGATGAATAATAAAGATGAATAATCAAATACTATAAACAGCTGCAGTCAATTGTTTTACAGCATTTCAAACCTGGATTAGCCCAACATCTCACCCCAGCTTTGAATCCCACATCGCCATCAATCCCTCCCTCGATTCTGATTCAATTTGGGCAGCGCTCCAGAAGCATGACCTTAAGCAGGGTCATGTTCCAGGTCACGGCGGTGTGTGTACACTCCCTCCATATGGTCGACGCCAGCATGCAGAAACACAATCCAGCTGCACCCCAGCAGAGCTGCCAAAAGTTACTGTAGCTCCCAGCCATTGTGCTGGAGTTGATCAGCAGGTGAATATTTCATAAGTTCTTTTCTCTTCATGGCAATCGACACTGCGGGCCGATCGGGGGCTGGCAGCTGGGAGACAGGAGATCCAGGCAGGTATTCCCTTACCTGGAGGAGAGGACGGGGCCGCAACCCAAGGCCACATACGTACATCCTCCCACCAACACAAACACACGCGCTGTTCTTATAACACGTCAAGACACGGCTCAATATAACATATCATCTCCCTCACGCTAAAATCAGGGGTGACTCTTTACTCAGACTGTCTGTTGTTGATGCCCAGCAGATGCTCAAGTAACATTCAAGTAAATGTCCATTAAATGCAACTGAACTTTGAAAGTTAATTGTTAATGATTTTTTTATTGATAATTATTCTGCACCCAACATTAACCCTATACCATAACCTTAACCTTTAAACCTTTGTTAGGTTTAAAGTAAGATTTAACTTTAATTTTTTAATTTTAGGGTAGGTTGAGGTTTTACAGTTCAATTAAGGTTTAGGTTAGGTTTAGAGTTAAGTTTAGGGTTAGGTTTAGAGTTAAACTCCAAAGAGAATCATTTATTAAATATTAATTTGACTGTTAGTTGAATGTTTGTTGAGCATCTACCCATCTGGCATTTCAATGTTGAATAAACTTTGAATCAACTTTGAATCAATGTTGATCAATGTTAGTGTTATGGTTGAATCAATGTTAGATTTGGTGTTGATTTTAAAAAAGTAAATCAACGTTGATATAGCACTGATATAGCATTGTTTCAACATCATACGTTCAACCTCTAAGAAACCATAGCTCACTAAATTTTTCTATTTCTATGATTAACAGAGTGTTAACCATAAACTTACATCACTGTAGTAAAGCTGAGGATAATGAAAATTACCCACCACTACCAATCTGATCTCAAAAACACTAAAACAGTAAAACTATTAGAACATGAACATGGTGTTAAATTAAAAAGCAGTTACTGCAAATAGAAGTAAAACACTTTTTCATTCCTCCATCCATTATATGGAGATGGAATGTAAAATGCTAATTAAAAAAAAAAAAATTCTTGACCGTTAGCACAACTTATCAACAACAACTGACATTATTTTAGTCAAATTTCAACCGCATTTCAACGATGAAGGTGAGTTGTGTGCCAGCTGGGTATAATGCCATTTGAGTAATGAAATACCTTATTAATCATTGCACTTTTTGACATCAAAATATCACAATGAATAAACCAATTAAAACGCTTCAAAATGAATAACTTCAAATAAATTATCTCAGCTTGCACACAACCGACCTTCAGTGTTGAAATGTGGTTGAAATATGACTAAAGTAATGGCTGTTGCTGTTTCAATGTTGAAACAACATTGAATTAACATTTAATATTCAATGTTTGTGCTAACTGAAATTTTAATGTTGAATCAACATAATGTCCTCAACTTTCTGCATTTTTAATCAGCATTTTACATTTCTTCACTATATAATTTCTAAAAGCGGTTGGATGAAGGAATGAAACAGTGTTCTATTTGCAGTAACTCTTTTTTTTTTTATTTTACACCGTGTTCATGTTTTAACAGTTTTAATGTTTTAGTGATTTTGAGATCAGATGTTGAATCAGATTGGTAGTGGTGGGTAACTTTCGTTATACTCAGCTTTACTACTTCCTATATTATAAATAAATACTCAAGTCATCCATTCCATGAAAGAACACATAATGAATCATATATTAACTTCAACAAAACCATAAACTGTTACACAAACTAAAATCCTCGGTATACTGTTGTGCTTGTTAACTTTGGGTTTCTGAGGCTGGAATCTCTGATGAATTTATCCTATCCTGTGCAACTCTTGGTCTTCCCCTCCTGGGGTGGTCCTGATGAGAGCCAGTTTCATCATATCGTTTGATGTCCTTGAGAACAATTTCAAAGTTACTGACTTTTTTTGGATTGACTGACCTTTACTTCTTAAAGTATTTTTTTTCTTTACTTAGTTGAGTAGTTCTTGTAAGTATAATCTGGATTATAACATTACTCAAATGCAGCTATTCACTGTATACCAACTCAACCTCTTCACAACGTTTCAACTGATGCTCTCAAACTAAGTTTAGTACAGCTGTTAACTGAAAGCCTGAATTCCAGGTGACTCATAAAGCTGAATGAGAAAATCCAGCCAAGATGTTTTTAATATATATTTGATTTTTTTTTAAATAATAAAATAGGTTTACACACAGATATTAATTCCAAGGGTTTACTTAATTCTTTACTCCTCTACCACTTTTAGTGTCGAATGTCATGTACTTTATCTTGTTATTTCAGGCACATTGTATTTGTTAATACCTTTGGCTTGGATGGAAATAAGATCAGGTTTTGTAACAGATTTATCTGTCATGCCTCGTGCTGTCAGCGCTCTCCTTTCCCCCACAATCAGCTCTATCTGCGATTCAGCATCACAAGACTACACTACCCACAACACACCACTCAGAGACTCTGGCGATCATGTGACGCCTTCAGGAAGTAATTCTCCTGATTGCTAACACCTGTTTGCCCAAGTATATAAGCCAGTTCAAAACTTTTCTTTTTTGCTGAGTATTGTTCATTAATCCTACTTTACAATGCGTTTCTGGTTTATTTTTCTCTGGTTTGTTTTCCCATGTATTACTATTTTTACATGTACCCCGACTCTGATTTTTGCCTGCCCTGTATTAAGTGTGTTTTGATCCTTGGACTGTTATTTGATTGCTCTTTTATCCGTTAAATGTTGTTTTACACATCTGCATTCGTCTGAGATCTGATACACTATAACAATATCCAAAGAGTTCACATGCTTTTTCTTGCCACTGAAGTTTAAGTTTAATTTTTAGGACATTTCTGTTAGAACATTAAAATCACCTGCCTTATATTATGTACGCCCCCACTGTGATACAAAAACAGTTTTGATCCAGTGAGGGATGAACTCAACCAGATATTTAGCTCACATATTCAGCCCACAGTAGTTTGTGCTACAGCGGCTGTTCTGGGGGGTGGGACCATCACTGAGGCGCATCGTTGACCCTGTCATCGGATTACCCGTTGTCCTTCGTGGAACACTTTTGGTAGAATCCGCCCACTGCAATCCGGGACCACCTCACAAGATCTCACAAGACACGACTGACCCAGTTGTCCAACTACTATACTTTGATTCTTGTCACAGTGCCCCAGCATATAACACTTTACAATACAAACACGATTAAAACATTTTTGGCCCCTTTTTTTGTTATCTATAGGCGTGTTATCAATGCATTTGATGGAATTTCACAGCTTTATTTACAGCATGTAAATGTGTCTTTGCTATCGTAATGACGGGAAAAGTACACCTTTGCGCAGCTTCAACATGTGCAAAAGACACAGTGTACTAATTCTCTTAATTAATCATGGTTGTGTTTTGGGCCTGATCTGATCGTAAGCAAAGAACATCTGACTGGGTCTATTCAGTCAGTGGTGCACCTGTGTTTTTGTTGCCAAGATAGCAATACTCCAAAAATGTACCTGAACACACCTCATTTCCAGCTCAGCACACCCATCAGCGTAGATATAATCACAAGCACCGATGCTATTTAAATGATGCAGATACAGGGCATGAAAATAGATGGTTGACGGGGTATAAGATAGCAATGGACATCGTGACGCTCCTTGTGCAAGGTGTAAGAAAGCTCCATCATCTTTAAGAATTGATTCTTCACTTGTCTGCCAGTGTTGTGGCTTATTTGGAGCAAGTAGGACCAGCATTGACAGTAATTATCTTATATTAAACATCCATATATTCATCAAAGGAACAGGAAACTTTTAATGTAAAAAAAAAATCATACTGTATGTCAATGTAATTTTTTAAAAAGATTTTATTCTAAGTCATTTATCTAATCTGTAAGGTTTTCAGTTAGGCTCCTGAAGGCCTAACCAATGGGAACAAAAACAAATCTGAAATTCCAAGGTTTAAAGGGGGCAAATTATATATTTTTAAACAAAATTTGATGCATGATGCTCATAAAACTAGCAGATTGGGGGCTCTGGTGGGAGTTGACAAGTGAGGGGGGAGCCAGGGTGTTTTTTGTTGCAGGTTTTCTTATTGTGACGTCACAATGAGGGAGTAGTATCCAAACTCTTTCAGATGATTCACAGAAAACAGATAGAGGGATTTCTTCATGTTTGGAGTGACCCAGGTGGATATACAAAAGAGTGCAAAAGGCAAGTTTTGCATAATATGTCCCCTGTAAGATGCTGGCATTTAAGGTGGCTGCCATGCAGGTATGTTTTTGTATCTTTTAGCTGACCCAGTTCATTTATCTAATATTTAAGGTTTTCAGTTCAGCTTCTGAAGACCTAACCAATGGGAACACAAGCTTAGATGCAGTCTACCTTCTTCTACATCTGTCTTCTGTGTCTCTGGACAGAGAGAGATTATATTTTGGTATATTTTGATGTTGACATATAAGCATTTCCATATTTTTAAGGCTCCTTGCATTTGGAAAAACCAGCCACCCTGTACTTTACATGAAAATTCCATGCTAAATATAACATTACAGATTTGTCTCAAAATACTTAAAAATTACAGATCGTTTGATTACAGTTAAAAACTCAGATCTTCTTCCATTTCCTCTATTAGGTAAAACATGAATAATAACACATTACAAAATAAGAAGAAACCAAAAGAAAAAGACAGTGATAGAGGGAGGATGCTGTGCTGCTGAATATAATTAATTAAACAAGTCCAATTAGGAATGAGAGAGCAGGTGCAGTGTGTGGTGTGATGATGCTGACAGCGAGAGAGAGAGAGAGAGAGAGAGAGAGAGAGAGAGAGAGAGAGATTAGACAGAAAAAGAAAAGAACTTCCTAATGACAAAAAGACAAAACAACTTTCTGCAGTGTGTTGATGTGAATCCTCAGAGGATTACTGAGTGAAACAGTGGAGAGCAGCTCTCCGTTGGGTCACTCCTCTGTTCTATAACACTCTCACTCCTATTAAACCCAGTCTGACTTTACACACACAGGATTATATTATTCTCCTCACACTCCATTTATATAATTCATAAATCATATATAAAAGATTCTGTAAAAACAATACTGTTGCTTTTGCTGTGGATCTTCTAAACATTACAACTTTACAGGAGAAGAAAATTTCTTCTTTATAATACAGCCTGTGTTTTAGAGGGTAAGTACTGTGTACTTACAGAGTAAGAATGGAAAAACTCTGTACACCACATAATACAGCCTGCTCCCTGTTGTTTCAGAGTATTTACTGAGTAAGTATTTTGTATTTAGAGAGTAACAACAGTAAAAATCAGGTGAGGTGTGGGTTTATTAACCATTAATACTTGGTTAAAAGTGTATGAACCCTGTATTTAAGAAATAAAAGGGGAAAAATATATAATATGCTATACATCCATTTCTACATTTCATGCCAGTTATTTTTTAAAATGTATTTACTGTAGTTCCATCTAGCTGGTCGTCCACTGCAAGCCACCAGACTCCTGCAACTGATCCAGAATTCTGCAGCACAAAGTCTTCAGATTACGAAGTTCAGTCATGTGACCCCTTTGCTGTGTTTTCTCCTGCACTTGCTTCCTGTTGCCTTGCATGAAGCTGGAAAGGGTTACAAAAGTATCTCTAAAAGCCTTGATCTTCATGTGTCCACGGTAACACAGACAGTCTACAAATGGAGAAAGTTCAGCACTGTTGCTGCTCTCTCTAGGCATGGTTGTCCTGTAAAGATGACTGCAAGAGCACAGCGCAGAATGATCAATGAGGTGAGGAAGAATCCTAGAGTGTCAGATAAAGACTTGGGACATGCTAATATTTTTGTTGACAAATCTACATTAAACAAGAATGGAGATCATGGGAGGACACCACTAGGAAAGCCACTGCTGTCCAAAAAAACATTGTTGCAAGTTTGCAAAAGAGCACCTGGATGTTGCACAGCAGTACTGGCTAAATATACTGTGCACAGATGAAACCAAAATTGCAGTTATAGCTGCCAAAGGAGGATAAACCAGTTATTAAATCCAAAGGTTTACATATTTTTCCCCCTCAATGTGAATGTTAGCATGTTGTGTACAATAAAACCATGCAATAGTTTTATGATGATGTTTGTGTGGTATTAGTTTAAGCAGACTGTGTTTGTCTATTGTTGTGACTTAGATGAAGATCAGAACACATTTAATGACCAATTTATGCAGAAATCAAAGTAATTCCAAAGGGTTCACATACTTTTTCTCGCAACTGTAAAGTAAAGTAATCAACAAAGTCCATTTGTAAGTCGCTCTGGATATGGGCATCTGCTTAATACCCTAAAACCCCCTAAAACCCTAAGTACCCTGTGTTTTTTGGGTGTTTTCAACAATAGATCTCTCACATAAATTGTGGAAGATTGCATTGAAGCTGCTATTTATAGAAAATGTAGGTTCTACCCTCTCTACCCATTTGATATAGGAGTCCATGGGGCTCTTCAGCATCACAGAGAGATACAGTGCCATAGTAACGGCGGTCTCCCAGTGGACTGTGCACTAGATCACTTTCACCTTGTATTTTTTTACGCCAAAAGATTTAAGATGATCTAGGGACAGAAAGGCTGGAGAAGACGCCTTAAATAGGGGCACTTTGAGAGCATGTGTGTGTGTGAGCATGAGCGTGTGTGTGTGTGTGTGTGTGTGTGTGTGTGTGTAAGGTGGAGTCCAGATTGTTTAAGCGCACCGTGGAGAGAGCCGATCGGCCCATTTTATCACAATTTGCTCCTTAACAGGTTACAAATGTGGCATGTGATGACAATAACGAGGCTTGATGTCACTTAGTCTGCAAGAGGTGTGTGCGGAATAGCAATGCAGAGCGAGAAGAGAGAGAGAGAGAGAGAGAGAGAGAGAGGAACAAAGAAAGAGAATCTCTTGTTTTCTGCCAGCAAGATGACAGACCTCAAGAAAGACGAAGATCCAAAAAGAACTTCACCACCATTTATACAATTTTTTAATCTTATGAACAGACTCAAGTTGTTTAATGTTATTACAGCAAGTGCTTTATTATGGTGAACTGATACAGATGTCAAGCTGATCAGCCATAACATAACACCCCCCGGTGTAGGTTTACACTACTAAAAGCATCTGGTTTAAGTGATGGAATTTGTATCTGATTTAAAGGCGTCTTATATCACCTCCTGAAGAGGTTTGAGTGGTCGGATTTGTATCTGCTTAAAATCACCTCCAGGTGATCAGATTTGTATATGTTGCTCAAATGCATTTTAGACCATTTTCTAAAGTGTTTGATCTTAATTGAATTAGATTTAAATGCATCTCAGACCACATTTTAAAGTGCTTTAATTGGTTGGATTTGTACCTGTTTAAAAAAAAACATCTGAGATCACCTCTTAAAGTGGTTTAGGTAATACATTTTTTTTTGCAATTTATGTGCCTCAGATCACCTTCTAAAGGGGTTTCAGTAAACATATTTCTATTGGGTTTAAATGCTCAGAACATCCCTTAAAGTGATTTGAGTGATGGAATTTATGTTTGTTTTAAACGCAACTCAAAAAACAACCTAAAGTGGTTTGAGTGTGTCTCTCCTGTCTGTCTCTGCATTTTTCCTGCCATCCTGTTTGCCATTTACATGGCTCTGTGTGTTGCTCCGCATCCCCGCCCAAGCCCTGTGTTCCCCTAGCTACTATCTGTAACTCCGCCGCCTCGTTACCTGTTCCCAGATGTTTCCTGTCTCCTTCTGTGTATACATAGCCCTTCTGTGTCTGTGTTCAGTTGTTGGTTCTTGTGTGTTTTTTTGTTTTCTTATTCTATAGTGTACTCCGGATTTCTTTGTTTTTTCAGATTTGGTTTATTGTTTGTTTATTTGTTTTCTTACTTTATTATTTGCAATTGTGTCCGTCTCCGCGTCTCCCTGCAGCACTTTGCAGACACTGAATCCTGAAGTGGTTTGAGTGTTCGGACCTGTTAAATCTGTTTTAAATGTGTCCTTGGTGTGTTTACTATGCCTTATACAGATCTTAATACTGAAATAATTACGTCACGTCAGTCATTTTAAGGCTATTTATGGCTGATTCTGTATTTCTGTGTTCTTTAGAATGTTTTATTTCTCCATTGTAGTGAGAATGTAGTGGGACAATAACTGGACAAAGCTCAGGATTGGACAGTACCCTAATTAAATGAGGTGTGCTTTTGGACAGTGTTAGGTACTCACAATGCTGCTCTAATTATAATTCTAGTTTGCCGCTAAAGTTAAGATGTCCTTACTCCTAAAAATAAAGATGATTCAAATGAGTCTTTATAATAATCAACAGAAGAATTAATCTAAGCCTGAAACCACTGATGTTTTATTTTGTTGCTTTAAATGGCCAACAGGACAACATCTGAACCTTACTGGCACTGAAAATGAAAACTCTGAAGAACCATATATTTTATCAACCTATAAGAAGACCCTTACAGGTCTAATGAGGTTTCACTTGATGTGGTTCTTCTGTGGCACTGCTTAAAGAACCATTGGAATATCATTTTTTTTAAGAATTTAGGCTCCTCAATACAGATCACGCACTTCCAGCCATGGCACTTATATTATTACTGAACTTCTGATTCTAACAATGACCAAGACCTATCAAAAGTAGAGCAGCCAGAATGAATAAATGCAAGAATAGCGTTTTCACCAGGCAGTGAGACACCTTTAAATCCAAGCCCATCCAGGCAGTGCCACGAGCTGCAGTCGATAACTCATGACAAAGAAGATGCTCAAATAAAGTGATTTCCCTGGCAAACTCTGCCACAAGTGATTAGGTCAGTCCTGAGAACAGACAGCTCGATATTTTTTGAGCGTGTGAATCTGTCAATGGCGGCCGGTTCTGCCGCCGCCGGGGGAGAGGTTGAGGGTTTTTTAATTATCAGGGGGACGGTGGAGAATGTGCATCATCATTAGCCAGGCTAAACAGCGAGTGGCCGCGGCGGAGTTAAATAGCACAATTAGCAGGCGAGAGGAGAGAGGGAGAGGTGGGCTCAATTTCAACGCCTTCTTTCTTAATCCATCTGCTCTGATCACGAGAAACGCTGAGCTCTGGACTTTTTACATTCAGTTACTTTAATCGGGTTAATTCTGAACAAAACGTCAACGTTTTAATCAAGAGTTAGCAAAGTCTGCCTCCGAAATAAATAAAAAAAGACCTGGAGTGGCACTAAGACTAATGTTCTCCTCACACACTGCAGATTCATCACTGTACAGCCTGGACAGATCATCACTAGATCAGTCTAAAATTCTAAATTTTTAAAGATCAGTTAAAGTTACTTATTTACAAAAAAAAAGTAATAATAATGGTCAAATCAATGAGGAAAATATTAAAAGTATAGAATTAATAACAGTTTAATAACAGGTTTTCCAGTTGGCAACTGCTTTTGGAACAATAAGTCTTCATTCATTTTCTCACCAATTTTTATTTGCTTCCAGTGTGTGTTTTTATCGCAAATCAGTTCAATATACTTATTATATATACTTGTATTGCTTGTTTTAATGGATTGTTTCAATCAATACATTCTTAAAAATAATGTACCAGTGCTACCAAAACAGTGGTTGAACAATTACACAGAAGAACTTACTTGTGAGACCATTTTCAGATCAGTTGGAACCATTTTGATTGTAACATTAGCTGTCTTTATGCAAAACATTATATTTTAAACCATGTCAAATAAACATCTAGACCATGTTCTTTACACTCTGCACAAATATCATGGCAAATCGACTAATAGTAATATAATAAATGTTAGTAATAACTGTGTAGTTACACATTACACATCAACAATCCGTGTAATAACAGTGTAACTACTGGTGAAGTAAAGTTTGTTACAGATTAAATAAAGTTGTACAGGTTATATAATTACACATGATAAAGGTCAGTTAGACATAACAGAATAGTTTGTCCATCTTTTCATAATGAAATATGACAAATGACATAGCCGACAAGAGCAGTTGGAGAAATGCAAATTTATACACACTCGTTCCACACACACACGTGAACATTTACAGACTCCCCCCTACAACATACAAGTCAAAATTGTCTTTTACACATTTTTTAATGCAATTACATAACCTTAACAACTGTAATAAATCTGTAACAATTAATATTTCACTAGTAATTACACACTTATTATATGGATTGTCATTGTGTTACTACACAGTTATTAGAGACTTATAATAAAGTGGGACCAAATATTTGTACTTTATAAAGGTTGCTGTGTCCACTCATGACGGCCAATAATGACACCATGAATATCTACAGTATCAATAGTGGTCAGATTTTTTAGCTTTAAATACAATAAAACTTTTACATAATCTACTTTTAAATAAAGAACTTCAATATGAGCTTTTAACGTGAATGGATTTAACTCTATAGGTATGATTTACTGTAGAACAGGGTTAAATAAATATGCCAAGTCATACACCACAAGACTTCCCTGATCACCTGACGCTACAGCATTCACGCTCGCCGAGCTTCTGATTGCTTTCACCTGAACTACCTTGTATAAATACCCCTTGTTTCCCTCGCAGATATTGAATCTAGCTTACTAGCATTTCTTTTGATTATTTTTCCATATCACCGACTCTTTTTTGTATTTTTTGACTATTATTTGCTTTGCCCTTCCTGTTTCTTGTTTACTGTTGCCGATCTTATTTTTATATTTAGACTACCCTCTTTTGCCTTTCCCTCTGCCTTTTGGGTTTACCATTTATGACCCTTGTGCCTGCTCACTCTGGTATGTCGTTTGTTATCGCCTTTCCTCTATGTTAATAAATTGTTTGATTGGAATCTGCGTTTGTCTGTCCTTGGTTTGGCCCACGTGACTCTAGTTTACATTTACTAAATTTTATTATTTGCACATTTTTTTATTTCTTTCCTAGTTTTTAAACTGTTTTTATTTTATTGTTTTTCATTGATTTCACTTAAACCTCTCTTATTTTACTGTATTTCCTTCCATCTGTAGAGCACTCTGAATTTCCCTGTGCAAATTAACCAAAAAAAAGAAAACCTGGTAACTTGAAAATGGAGAAATAAAATGTCGGTAATTTGATACTCATTGGGAGTATATAACAGTAAAATGTTCTTATAGTAAAACTTAAATTACAAATACTTTAATTGTGTATTTGCTGGACTCGTTTCTATCATTAGTTTGATATTTAATGAGTTCAAGCAATAGCTTTTATTCTCAACCATCAGCTTTTTACCGTTACATTTATAGTAAACATTCAGACAATGTTTTTTACATTCTGCACAGAAATAATGGCAAATGCACCAATAGAAATACTTTCAAGTGACCTAAAATCAATCAGTCTGTAATAACTGTGTAGTTACATGTTAAGTCAATTCCTAAATTTTATTTGGGATAAATAAAGTATCTATCTATCTATCTATCTATCTATCTATCTATCTATCTATCTATCTATCTATCTATCTATCTATCTATCTATCTATCTATCTATCTATCTATCTATCTATCTATCTATCTGTATTAATTGCGTAACTATTCATTCAACCAAATAGTATCTATCATGTTCTTATAGTTAAAAAACATTAATTACAAGTACTTTGATCACGTAGTTGCTTAAATCCCTACTTAAATTTGTCATTTGAGCATCAGCAGGATTTGTTCTTTCAATTATGAGGTGACATTTTTGCCCCATTCACGACTAATTCAGTTTGCCATTGTGCTTGTGTGTAGGCATGTATGTGTGTGTGTGTGTGCGTGTGTGTGTGTGTGTGTGTTTGACCTCCGCAGGTGCAGAGAGGAGTGATAAACACAGCTGGTCAGTCTTGGTCTTTAAACGAACCCGCTCACCATGTGGCCTCTAACCTCTGCACTGCACCCTCAAACCCACCCCTCCAAACCCCGCCCACCCCACACTGCCCAGCACAATTAACCCCACAGCCCGTCCACAGTCTCAGCTCAGCCTAGCGACCGGACAGTTAGAGGTGTACATTTTATAAGTGTGTGTATTTTTATAGTCAAAGACAAAAACAAACAATAGTTCATTACTAATATACTATATCTATAATATAAAATATACTATACCTAGCATTAAAGCAATGATTGCCAAAATATCTGCAATGATTTGATCACCTTGTGGTGATATTTATTGAGCTACACATGCAGAAATAGTGTGTAACGCATGTGTAGCGCTGCAACATACCACATGTCTCGGCATTGAGGTTGTAGAGGTTCCTAATTGTGTTGAATATTCTCACACAAATTCCTGCTGATTTTGCTGTGGAGTATAAGAGAGTTGACGTGCTCCCATCCAACTATTTCACACATTTTCTAATTCACGATAGGTCTGGTGATGCAGCTGGTCATGGCGGAGTATCTGTGTCTTTAAGGAAAGCTCCTAAAATGGCAACAGGATGTGTACAAATACTGTCCTGTTGAAAAAAATAAAAAAACACGTCTTTCAGGACAACAAATCATTGATCTTTGTACTAAACACGATGCCATCGCACACAGATTTGTAATCCGTCCAAAGCGTGACCCATCACTGGAGATCCATCACTCACTCCAAGTTTCATTCCTGTGGGTTGATTCTTTCTAAGAGTTTTTTGACAGTAAAAGTTGATCATGGATGGAAAAAGCCAAAACTAGCTGTTTTAGCCTTGATTAAAGGTGCTAGAGCCACTTAGCGACACCATAGCAACCACCTAGCAACCACTATTTGGTCCCTATTTTATCGATCTATAGGTATGCTGTCAACCTGCACATCACACCACTCAGCTTGTAAAGATGGGAAAAGTACAAATTTATCCATTAGCTTGTCTTTTGCCATTAGCTTTAAGAGTCAGGTGCATCTGGCTTTGGCAGACTGATATTTTAACAGTGCAGCTACCTATGGACACATGTTTCTTCTGAAATTACAGGTATTTAAAAAAAGTAGCTTTTGGTTTTTAGGATGGTTGCTATGGTCTAGCTGGATGTTTGCAATGGAGTTGCTTTGGGGTTCCTAGTGTGTTACTAGTTGGTTGCTATGACTGCTGGAATGTATTGTGTTCCCAGTCATTTCTACAGTGCCTCATTTGTTTGCTATACGTGGATGCTATGGTGTTGCCAGGTGGTTGCTTTGGAATTGCTTAAATGTTGCTATGTCAGCAGCTATGATATTTCAAGTAAATACTGTAGTGTCTTCAGAGGTTACAATGGAGTATCTAGAGAGCCTCTATTATCCAGTAAAGGCGTTCTGCTAGATTTTAGAGCATTACTGTGAGGATTTTAATGCATTCAGTCACAAGAGTCGCATTAGTGAGGTCAGGATGTTGGATGATCACCACTCCAACTCAATTTCTGCATAAATATGACCTAAAACATCATCAAAGTATGTAAAACTCGTGGATTAGAAGTTAGTTTGAACATAAAAATAGAGTCGTTTAGAGATGAGATGTTTTCAATCAATGGGATGATATTGACTCAGATATGAGTGGGCGGAGCCTGTTTTGTTGAACGATCAGGGATCTATTAAGTCTGCTTTTTATAACATGCCTGTGGAAGTGTATCATGGCACAAAAAAGGAGATTTCTGAGGAGCTCAGAAAAAGACTTGTTGATTCTCATCAGGCTGGAAAAGGTTGCAAAACCATCTCTAAAGAGTTTAGACTCCTCCAATCCTGGGGTAACTTTCAAGCAATTGAAGCCTCTCTCACACTGAACAACAACAATGATGTGCAAGGAGAAAGCCACTGCATTCCAAAGAGGACCTTGCTGCTCATCTGCAGTCAGAGGTGTCAAGTAACGAAGTAGAAATACTTCGTTACCTTACTTAAGTAGAAATTTTGGGTATTTCTACTTTAGTGGAGTAATTATTTTTCAGATTACTTTTTACTTTTACTCCTTACTTTTTTACAGAGTTATCGGTACTTTCTACTTCTTAAAATTTTAAAAATAGCCTCGTTACTCTTTATTTCGGCTTGATTTGGCCCGGCTGGTCAACATAAAAAAAAACACAAATCGCGCCATCAGGAAAGCTTGTGATTGGATAACAAGTATAAACATAAAAGATCGTCTATTGGTTTTTATTTGCACGTCACGTCAAACTCCACAAGAACTCAACAGAGGAGTGTAGCCTAGCCTATAGAAGAGACTCAAGGAGATGTCTCACTCTAAACTGAACACCAGCGAGAAAGTCCCTAATTATGCATCATCTCCAGCTGCAGCTAGTAGCTCTGCGGAAGACCAGCCAAACCCACATCCCTGGCCATACCTGGAAGAATTTTTTGGAATGATTGGAAGCAAAAATAACTCTTTTCGAATGCGCTGCAAGCTCTGCACACCCAAGCACCACGAACTACTGGCTTTCAAGAATTCTCCATCTAATCTGAAAAAGCATATTGAGGTAAGCTGATATTACTACAATATATTGTATTAACCTACTGATGCACTAATGGTGAATTTGCAATGGTTCTATGGCTTGGTACATGCCAAATACATGCCAAGGTTTGCTTGCTAAGTCTAGGCTATTAAACCCTTTTCGAACGGGATTAGTTTCTCAGGGGGACGTCTGTGAAAGAAAAGTTTCACACTTCTACTCGGTGATAAAACTCTCAAACATGGACTACAATTGAAAAAAAAACAGGAGAAACAGTGAGTTTTAGCCCCTCCGTTTTCCACTCGGAGATTTGTTTACGTGTATCTCCGTGGAAACGCGCGCCCAAAGTGTAATTACGGTCCGTGGCAGTGAGTGGACAAATAGCTATTTTATTAAACGTGAGGTGTTCCACAGAGTTTTACGAAAAACAGTGATTAATTCAGCCTGTAATTTTCTCTGAGGACATCTGAGAAAAACACATCCATGAAATAAAATCACAGAGGACCCCCCATAAAAGAGAAAATTACCCCAGGACCCTCTGAGAAACTAATCCCATCTAGATATGATTCAGTGTTGCAAGTTCATTTGAGTTTAGGTGTAGAGGTGGGTAATCTAGGTCAAGAAAAAGTAAAAATCCATCCCAGGATTTTGCTCCAATCGCCTGGCTGGCTCTGGAGCCTAATCCTTGGATGGATTTTTTTTATTTCTGGACCTGTATTAAACACTTTTAGCTAGGTGTGCGTTTGGGACATACTTACAGAACCATTCTAGGTTCTAGGCTAGCTAAGAAAACGTTTAGAGTAGGCAACACTGGGATCAAAGCAAAACCTTCTACTTTATAAAATGTATTCTGTAACAATTTTTTTGTTTTGTTTACTGCATAAGTTTATATGCCATAAATTGGATGGCTTCAGTATTAATCTGCAACAAATGTAGTTTTTTTTATTTAATTGTATCCAAACCTTGGCTGGTACTGTATAGTATTGCTATATACAATATTTGTAAGTTCATTGTGCAAAGCTACAGTCTACATCTGGTTAGTAAAGCATGTAGTAAGGACAGGTATGATACTGTCTGTGTGTGACAGTGTATACAGGTAAATAGTAAAGTCTAAGCTTGTGGTTTGAGAGAAATAATATGAATGTCTGTGCATTTATTTTCTTCACAGAAGATACACCCCACTCATCTAAATAGGTACATCCAACTTACTTCAGCATCTCTCAAAAGGAGATCATCCACTGAAGGCTCTTTAGCCCCACCCTCCAAACAAACCAAGCTGTGGGAGACTCGAAGAGTGTCCCAGGAAAGTGTGGATAAAGCAGTCCTCAAATTCATTGTCCAAGGCTTGCACCCACCACACACTGTTCAGCAACAGGGCTTCATTGATCTAGTGCAACATCTTCAGCCAAATACAAATGTCATGACACGCAATACTGTTGTGAACAAAGTCACAAAAGCCTCAGTTGAAATGAAAAGAAAACTGAAAGCTGCCCTTAGTGAAATTGAGTTCATAGCAACGACAACTGACTGCTGGACGGCACACCGTCGCAGTTTCATTGGTGTCACTGCACACTGGTTTGACCCCAAAACCTTGCAGAGATCCTGTGCTGCCCTGGCATGCAAGCAACTTAAAGGGTCACATACTTTTTCTGCTCTGGCTGGTGTCCTAAATGATATTCACACAGAATTCAGTATCAGAGAAAAGATTGTTCGCACTACAACTGACAATGGATCAAACTTCCTGAAAGCCTTCAGAGTTTATGGGCAGACTGAAGAGAACAACAATACTGAATCTGTAGGAGAGGGTGATGGAGAAGAGGATGATGATGGCCAAAATGATGATTACGATGAAGAGGAGGAAAGATTTGAGGGTGTTGAATTTGTTGATGCCGGAGCCCTGTTGGATGAAGATGACTACTTGGAATTCCAGCTACCCAAGCACCATCGCTGCGCTTGCCACCTTTTAAATTTGGTGTCCACAGTTGATGCTTTAAAGGCAGAGGTCAACCCATTGTACAAGCGTGTGTCAAGGTCCACATTTGCCAAATGCTCTAGCCTGTGGAACAAAAGTTCAAGATCAACCACCGCATCTGAAGTAATTGAAGACCACTGCAAACTCCAACTCATAAGACCTGTTGCTACAAGATGGAATTCACTCTTCTCAGCCGTAGAAAGAATAGTGAGAATAACAAGAGAACAAGGTGATGGAGCCCTTGCAGCTGTCTGCAATGAACTAGATACACCTAAGTAAGTGTGTGTTTTTCTGCCTTTCAGTTAACAAAGTGATTAATGATAGTTAAGGCAGTTATATGCTTTAAATGCTGTAGAACACATGTATGCCAATATACAGTCCACATATTGACTATGAATTATTATTAGCATTCATAAAAATAATTTACAAAATTCTTAGATCACAGTATTTTTTATTTATATTTATCTTCCATGTTGTGTGTTCTTTTCTGCTTTGTACAGGTTTACTCCAGTGGAACTTGCATTTCTTGCAGAATATGCGAAGACAATGAGCCCAGTTGCAAAGGCACTTGATGTTCTTCAGGGAGAAACCAGTGTGCAGATGGGATGGTTGATCCCCACCATAACTCTGCTAAAGACCAAGCTCCAGCAACTTCGCCTCACCACCAAGTTCTGTGAGCCTTTGATTGATGCACTGCTTTCAGGCCTTGAAAAACGCTTCAGAGAGATGCTTGCAGATCCAGAGCTCATCGCTGCAGCCATTCTTGTTCCCAAGTTTAAGACCTGCTGGACAAGTGACGAAAATACCCTAAAATGTGGTAAGTGTCTCACTTTTCAACTTCACTTTAATATGTGTAATTTCTGTGGACACAATGAAGTGAGTTTGAAATTACCCACACAATACTGTCATATAATATAAATTGTCCCGCTTTTCCTTTTTTTATTCCACAGGCATTGACTACATTAGAAGCCACTTGGGCTCTCAAGCAGAGAATCACATTAGTGAGGGATCCCAGTCATCTGAGGAAGACGACTTCTTTTCATCCTTGAAAAAGACACGTCCTCTTGAAACAACCCAGCAATTGGATGCGTACCTGGGCTGCCCAGGAGACACAGTAGAGGTACTAAAGTCCTTCCCAGCTGTGTGCCATCTATCACTTAAGCTTAATACGGCACTCCCTGCCTCAGCAGCCTGTGAAAGACTGTTTAGTGTTGCAGGGCTGATCTTTAGACCAAGAAGAGCATGCACTAGCTCTAAGAACTTTGAGAACCAGCTGCTGCTGCGACTAAACAAAGATTTTTGGTAACACTTTGTTGTGTTTTTTTGTGCTTCACTGATAGTTTCTGATGTAGAGATTGTTTTCTAACATCTTCAGGTTACATTTGTTGATGATTTACATCTGCTGTACTCAGAGACGTGCAGCTAAGTTACGCTAATGCACACTGCAATAAAAGATTTCCATAACATCCCTCTGAAGTTTGACTTTTTTAGCACCATTTCAGTACTTATAGTCAACTAGTCATCATAGGCACCATAGGCCCCTGTAATGCGGCTTAGGCTTCTGTCATTTTTCCCCTTCCATTACTTTTACTTTTATACTTTAAGTAGTTTTAAAAGTAGTACTTTTATACTTTTACTTAAGTAAAAAATTGTGGTGATACTTCAACTTCTACAAAAGTATTTTTAAATTCCAGTATCTATACTTCTACTTAAGTAATGAATGTGAATACTTTTGACACCCTTGTCTGCAGTTTGCTAAATATTACATGCACAAGCCAGAAAGCTGTTGGAAGAATGTTGTGTAGATGTCTGAGAATAAAACCGTAAAAGTAGAAGAACCTTATCCCGTCTGTAAAACATGGTGGTGCTATTATCATGGTTTGGGCCTGTTTTGCTGCATCTGTGCCAGGATGGCTTGCCTTCATTGATGGAACATTGAATTTTGAATTATGTCAGAGAACTTTAAAGGAATGGAAAATAAATGTTCTGATCTTAATCCAATGGAAATGTTTTAGAAGGATCTATAGTGAGCAGTTAATGTGAGGAAATCCAACAACATCCCAGAGTTGAAGCTGTTCTGTATGGAGGGATGGGATAAAATGTCTTTAAGCTGTTGTTTAAGACTAATCAATAGCATTTATTGCTGCAAAGTGGGGTTCACATACATTTGCTGCTCGTTTTCCTATATAAATAAATTACCAATCATAAACATTTTTTTCTATTTGTTTTACTGTCTTCTCTTTATCTAATTTTAGGACTAGTGTATATATATAATGATGTTTTAGGTCATCAGCTGCCAGGTTCCAAAAGTTTTTAGTGAACTGGGAAAATCTGCTTTTAGCTACAGAGCAGCAGCAGTGAGCTGGAATTATTCACTACAGAACACTCTAAAACTCACTAAAGCTCACTGGTGTCACTAAATCATTTTAAACTATTAATATCTAACCACTTTTGGACAGCCTGTAACTGTTTTACTTAATATTATTCATTCTTACCTTTTATTTTTTTATTTTAGTTCTTCTCTTAGTTCTTCATTTTCTTTTTTATTTTTTCCTTTTTTTTAATAGATTTGTATTATTGCTTTTAATCTTATTTAGATTTTCTTTTATTAATATTACTATTACTTTTTATTATTATTGCTTTTATTTTATTTTTTAGTTAATTTATTATTTTTTTATTATTATTGCTTTTATTTTATTTTTTAGTTAATTTATTATTTTTTTATTTATATATTTATGTGTTATGTAAAAGTTAGTCTTAGCTTAATTGTAACTATTAATCTTATATTCTTTTGATCTTAATCGCTTATCAATTAAACCAAGTTTATTGTTATTATTTTGTAAATTCTAATTCTATTTTTATCTTTTTTATCTATTTAAAAAAATGCTTTTATTTTCTTTGTCGTGTCAATCCTTGTTTTTGTAAATGCTCGGCTTTATTGAAAATGAAGGTTGCTCTCAATGTACTTCCGATTCAAATTAAAGGTTGATTGATTGATTGATTGATATTTATGCAGAAATATAGAAAATTCTAAAGGATTCACAAACTTTTAAGCCCCACTGTACCTGTAGGATTGATGGAGACGTCTTTAAACATCCTGTCTGTCTGCTCTTGGGTTGAACATGCTGAGACAGTCAGGTCAGGTCATGTTGGCAGGTGTCCTCATTTTTCATACATCTGTATCCGTGCACCAGTTCATATACTCTACCCTCCGCTCTCGTCTCTGTAAGTGTCTCTCCGTGACGCTCTCTTAAACACTACCTCTCATTTAGCAGCACTTTGGCTGCCCCCTGTCCATAATGAGACGGGACAGGGGTTAGAACAGCTCAATACAGGAGATAACCAGTCTTTGATCCGAACAGCCATGCAGAACAGTCTGGTCAAAGCCTCAGAAAATGTGCTGTCAGGACTTTTGGATTTAAATTAAACCCTGTTAACCCGCAGAGGAAGACTCCTCACATCTGCGGAAGACAGAGAGCAGCGGTCGGGGGCTGCCCTCTGTCTTTGACGTGAGACGAGAGGACCACCATTAACAATTTGTGTGTGCTGCAGAAAAGAACGGAGTGAGCTGACAGGAGGATCAATCGCCCGTTCCAGGTAAAGAATTCTTAAGTATGGAATCTGTACGCCTCAGCGCTGAGTAAGGAAACGGGCCGGCACTCGTCTGTCGCATTCAATACCTGATATTCAAGAAACAATGGGCCGATAAAACCTTTAATCTTCAGATGTGTGAAGAGATATAGCAGTCATATCATTTATTATTACTTTTATTTTTTTATTTAATTTTAATGTTCATTTTTCATTCTTGTTCTTAGTTCTATTATTAATTTAATCACTTATAATTTTTAACATTTTACTTTACTTTTACTATTATCTATTTACTTATTTATATTTTATACATTTTTTACTTTTATGTGTCAAACTTTTCTGTTTTACATATATATTTTTATTAAATGTTGATTTAAAATGAGTACTTATTTTATTTTGTTATTATTTTTTTACTATTTTATTTCTTATTATTTCTAAATTAATTAAATGTGTTCAATCCCTTTGTTGTTATAAAGGCTCTGCAATTTTGTAAATGAGGGTCAACCTCACTGTTTTTCCTGAGTGAAAAAAAAGGTTGATTGATTTGATTGAACAGTTTTGATCTCTGAAATGATAACTTTACAGTAGAGGTGGGCGATTTGGCTCTAAAATAATATCACAATATTTCATGGTATTTTTGCGATAACGATATTTTTGTCAATATGACAAAACATTCAATTAAAACATAAATATTTCAAGAATACACTACTGCAACAAAATGAAAATTACATTTTATTATTGCATACGATATGATATGGCACATCCCTAAGTGAGATATTAAAAAATACAAGAATTGTCATCAAATTGTAACAGAAGTCAATGATACAGAATGTCATGATACTAATACTACACTCCAAATATCCCCATATATAACCAGAACTGAAGTAAAATAAATGATACTGTACAGATATAATCTCTAGTCTCTAGTGGATATATAATGGGAAATGAGAACAGTGTGAATTATTCTTTTGCTAAAATAGCAAAAAAGTAGAACCCTGATGTGATAATTAGGGGTGGGTGATATGGCACCATATTTCAGGGTATAATATAGTTCACGATATTCCAAAAAGTTGGCAATATTATCGTGTACGATACGATATGATATGGCACACATACTTACAAGTTTTTATTAGTTAGATTTTTCATGACATATCCATGTAATGTTAAGTAAAACTGGAATTCTCAAATATTGTCTGATACTATTGTTGTGTATTGCCAAGAACTAGGTTATGTTATTATGATACAGGGCTTACAATTTAATATTTCCTAAAATACAGTGCCATGAAAACGTAAATGCCCACTTACAAGTTTCTTTTGTTTTTGCTCTTTTGTTATACTTAAAATTTTCAGATTTCAAAAATGTTAATAACAGACAAAGATAATCTGAGGAAAAACAAAAAGTACTTTTTAAATGATGATTTCATTTATTAAGGGGAAAAAACAAGCAACCTGGCCCTGTGGCTCTGGCCTACTAAAATCACCCCAAAATGCCATGGACAACTCATCTAGGAGGTCACAAAAGAACCCAGAACAACTTATAAAGAACTACTAGCTTCAAACAAAACAAAACAAAAATCAATAATAAGAAAGAGACTGGATGACCGAATATAACACAAATACCCAGCCCACATTTGCCAACAAACATCTTGAAAATAAAATTCTGTGGGCTGACAAGACAAAAGTGGAACTTATCATTTTGCTAAAATAGGGCAGATTTAGTTATTGCTAGGTGGTTGCTATGGTGTTGTTAAGTGGTTGATATTGTATGGCAAGGTATTGCCACGTAGATGCAGTGGTATTTGTGAGATGGCTGCTATGGTGTTTCTAGGGGGTAGCCATGGTATTACCAGGTGGATGTTATGACATTGCTAGATGATTTCTATAGTCTGCTTTGTTGTTGTGCAGTGGTTTATATGGAGTTGTTCAGTAGTTGCTAGGTGGTTGGTATGAAATTGTTAAATGGTAAATATGATGTTACCATCTACTTGTTAGATAGTTGCTAAAGTTTCTAGGTTGCTGCTCAGAGTTGCTTAGCATTTGCTAAATCATTGCTATAGTATACTGAAGTTGTTGATATAATTTTGCTACATGGCTACATATGGTATTGCTTGGTGGTTGATATGGAGTTGCTTAGAGGGCTCTCTACAGATTTGCTACATGGTCACTTAGTTGTTTAGTGGTTCCTACTTCTTCTAAAGTCAGGGATATTTATTCTTTATACTGCTTTTGTTGGTGTAGCTGTGTCTAGTGTCCAAGGAAGGTTTTCTATCGAGCATTGCATTTAGATACAAAACATTAGTGTGGCACTAGTGTTGATGAGAATTTGATTGCAGAGAGCAATACTGAGGTCAGGATGTTGGATGTTGATCACCAGTCACTACTCCAGTGCTTAAGTCTGGGGGGTTTATACCCGCCTAGACCATGGCTGACATTAGGCATGGGGCCAATAGGTTCATTAGAAGACGTGTTCATAAACTTTTGGACACCCAGCAGAAGAAGGTGATTATAGTGGATGCTGCATCGTTCCCTGCAGACTATGTGCACTATGTGTTAAAAATGCCTCGGCACCGCAAACACTGTTCCTGTTTCCCCTAATGAAGGAACACGCCTCTAATTAATAAATATCTTATAATCTTGATTGTGCAGCGGCCCTTTGGCCCCTCAGTGTAGAAACTGTTAATTGATCCCAAACACAGCGTTTGCCTGTAAATCCCTGGGCTCTGTTATGTCTTGGGGTCGTGAGTAGCGCTTGCAAACACCCAATGATGTTGTTAGATTGAAACCATGTGACTCGGAGAAAGCAGCGGCTTCCAAATATACCTGAGGGTAGATTTCCTAATCAGAAGCAAAGTGCTGTTGATTCATTAATTTATTGGCTCGCCGTGTGCCACTCTAGAGCGTTTGGAGAGAGCTTTTCCTTCCTATACTTCCTTTCTTTTTCCCCCTGTGCTTTAGGGCTAGTGGCGGCTAGTGGTGGTGGTGGTGGTAATGGTGGTGTTAAGGGGGGTCTATAGGGAGCATCAAGTTCTTCCTCATCGTGTGGCACTTAAATTAAACGAAGTGCTTCTCGGAAACCTCGGGGGTAGGTGATAACGCAATTAAAGCCCTCTGATGGTTTACCCAGGGACGGGGCAATTGAGGCCCAAGAGACAATTAACTGGGGTATAATGAACTCCCTTTAGTTGCCTTTAAAAAAAAATCCCCATCTAGGTTTGACTGCTCTTTTATACTAGTAGACTTCCACTTGTCTCCCATACCCCCTCCCTCCGAGTGTCTCTGAGATGAAAACAGATCGTTAGTTAATAGGCCCTCTGTGATGGGATAGGTCTATTAGGAGGCTGATATGAAAGGAAATGAGGAGATGAGAGAGAGAATAGAGTCTGTACAATAGCCAGTCCGAGGTCATCTCTTCCTCATATATTAATGTCAGGTCTTTGCCACAATTATCAAATTTCTGAACATCCATTAGAGCTGCATGTTCTGCAGAGCCATTTTTTTTCTTTAAAAAGAAAGATGTCATTTAAGTAAGACACAAAGTGTGCTCATTATTGTTCAATTAAAAAAAAGGTACAGATGCCCAAATAATGAGACTCAAACTGATGTAAAACTGTATTAAACAGCACACTACACACTTTTTATATTGTGTAACTTCTATCTGTGAGAAACATGTTCGTTTTTAACGTAGACTTAACATTAACATTAACATTAGCCCACCCTGTGCTGTTTCAATTGTGTGGTGAAATAATAGTAATAATAATCCATTCTACTTGATCAATACGAGAAAACACATACCACTCATAGTCTATTTTGGGGTTTCTGGGTTGCTTCTTACCACATCTTTCCACAATCGTGTGAAACTGGAGGAGGTCACGTCAGCACCATTGCCATCTCATATCTCACATCATGTCCAGCTTTTGCTAAAACCTTATTTATTTTTGTTATATATCCTCAAAGGGAGGGGAAAAATAATTCCCAAGTTAATCAAGACATTTTGCAGGAAAACGTAAGACCATCTGTCCACCAACTGAAGCTCAACTGAGGACGGATGATGCAACAGAACAACGACCCAAAACATAGAAGTAAATCAACAACCGAACGACTTCAACAGAAGAAAATAAATAAATACTCCTTCTGGAGAGTCCTGACCTCCTGAACCCAACTGAGATGCTGCAGCATCATGACCTCAAGAGAGAGATTCACACCAGATATCCCATAATATTATAGCTGAACTGAAACAGTTCAGTGAAGAGGAATGATCCAGAATTCCTCCTGACTGTTCTGCAGGTCTGATCTGCAGCTACAGGAAACGTCCAGTTAATTTTTTTTGCTGCCAAAGGAGGATCAACCAGTTATTAAATCCAGAGGTTCACCTACCCCCCCCCCCCCCACTGTGAATGTTAACATGTTGTGTTTAATAAAACCATGCAAATATATATATATATATATATATATTTGTGTGACATTACTTTAAGCAGACTGTGTTTGTCTATTGTTGTGACTTAGATGAAGATCAGAACACATTTAATCACCAATTTATGCAGAAATCCAAGTATAATCCCAAAGGGTTCACATACTTTTTCTTGCAACTGTATTTATAAATGAATTTTATTTTTGTATAACATTTTAGGGAAAATTATTTTATCCATTTTAAGGGATTTTACCAGTGCCTTTCCCACTGCTTTGGAAATACATATGCACACACACACACACACACACACACACAGACACAAAGACATATGGACGGACTGAATAGATGATCATGGGCCTCCAAGTTAAAAAAGTCCACACATTATCCATTGCATTATGCCACACACGGCGAGGCAGCCATTACCAGCAATAGACACCCTCCCTGCGTGGAAAATGAGCAATTGACCCTGCCTGATTCTCCAAAACTGGCGTCGCATCATAACCTGAGGGAACGTGTTGTCATCCCAATGAGATAAGTTTATTTTCCACGATCCAGCATTTGTTCCGACAGGCGGGGAGTCTGCACAGTCGCGAAAAGGACCAGCGGGGATCCTGTCCTCGGCACGTGGCGAGGAACGAGTGACGGGCACAAAGCGCTTGGCCATCGCCCAAATCTCTGCCTCCACCTTCTGTGCAGGCCTCCAGCGTGGGAGAGAAGCAGGAGGCGGCAATATTGTGGAACAAATTTACCCTAATGTGGACCTGCTGGGCTGGGACTGTGCAAGGCAAGGTGGGCTCGTCCGTGCTATTCCCACACTCTGAACACACACACACACACACACACACACGCTTCCTACACTAGACGCTGATGCCCGGCATGTCTGGATCACCAGCAGCCCGGCTGACGCAGGGGGTCCGGGTCAGAATCAGAGTGATTTTTCTGAAGGTGCCAGAACCCCAGAACCCTACATGCAGCTGCAGCCAGTTCCCCACTGTGAGCAACATGTTAGATCTTACCTGCCCAACAGAATGTCCCCATGACCTTCTCACACTCCTCACCCTCCAACAGGAAGAACTTCACTTTATTAATCACTTTTAAAGAAAGATAGAATTTGTATGGATGAACAAGCAAACGAACATACAATCTTACATAAAGTGGTGTGAAAAAGTTTTTGTCCCTTCATGATTTCTATTTTTTTTGCATGTTTACAAAATGCTGTTTTTAAATGAAGGTTTTTATTATTAAGGGTATAAAATCCAAACCTGGTAAAACTGAGACAAGCCTTAAAGGAGAACTCTGGTGTAAAATGGACTTTTGATGCAGTAAAACATGATAAAAAGCACCTTTGATGAATAGCACTCCTCCGTTATTTGTGACACGGGGCATAATTTGCCTTGATAAATCGCTTTTTCCGCCGTTATTCAGGCTCAAAGTAGCTCCACACCTCCACATACACATATTTGGAGTCATTGAATGCTGACCTTAACTGAGACGAGTGAGGCCTGGAGTTGGATGCTGTTGTGGGGTCTTTTGTAACCTCTTGGAAGAATTTTGGGTGGGCCAACTTTTAGAAATGGCTTCATAACCTTTTTCAGACTGATAGATCTCAATTACTTTCTTTCTTACTTGTTCCTGATTTTTTTGGATATTGGCATGATCTTGCTTTTGAGTGTCTTTTGGTGTAATATGCTTTGTCAGGCAGGTCATACAGGTGTGTCAGTAATCAGGCCTGGGTGTGGCAGGAGAAATTGAATTCAGGTGTTTTTGAACTAATTTAATAATAAAACCTTAATTATAAAACTGCATTTTGTGTTTATTTGTGATTCTTTGACTAATATTTAAATTTGCTTGATGATCTGTAACATTTAAGAGTTAAAACATGCAAAATAAGAAATTATGAAGGGGTTTACATTCTAAAATCTATATAACAAATCCCTAATGGTTTTTAAAATACATCAGCAAGTATCGGTTTGAAATATTGTCCAAATCAGGAATTATTTTCCGATATTGAAATAATTCAGATTTAGAATTATAACAGTATCGGGCGATAATTTCTGATATGAACAATATTTAAAATTGACACTTGCTGAATACTGCTTGTATTTACTGTACATTGGACAAGGACAAAGCAACAGTTCTTGCAAGTCTACAATTGGTGGACAATGGCCGAGCTAGTTTAAGAATCAATAACTGAAGCTATTTTAAGTTCTTTTTATTTATTGTAAAGTTATAAAGTCATATTAAGGTATATAGTTTAAGTTATAAATCAGCAAAGAATACCTACATTGGTGCATCCTTAAAAACAATGTATCATTTTCTTTTCACTTTGTGTTGGTCTACCATTTAAATCCCAATAAAATGGGATACAAATGATAATGGGAACAAATGTGAAAGTTTAAAGTTATATTAGAATTTATAATTTTTTTTTTCAAGGCACTATACTTATCATTGCTGTCATGCTAAATCTTATATCTCAAAAATGATAACATTACATGATGCACTGATTTACACTGTGGTTGTTAATGCATTCTACACAAGTGACACTGTTAAAATACTCAGAAAAGGAATGTACCATCCATCTGCACCCATAATCAGAACTACTATAATTAGCATACTGGCCAGTGTTCAAACTCAGTCACAAGATAACACCTCACAATTTATACAGATGTGGGTGTTACCTGAGGTAACACTTCATGAGCAGTCTACATACTACTTACTGTTTTACTGACTCTTTGGATGTCAATGGATGGGTAACAGTTCTGAGGCCATTTGCACATGGATACAGTTCATCACGTGACACTTACAAACTGAGATGTGCTACAAAAGTATGAAAATGGAGGGCTTAATGCTACTGGGATCTGCTGATTGGCTAGCTCAACTCTGGTAACCAGCATGCTAATGCAGCACTAGCGATGCTAGGTGATATACATTTACATTTAGTTAGTAAGCTCCATTTTATGACATAGCATGCTAACATGCTGGCTTGCTTAAACTGTAAAATAAGGGCAGGAATGTGCACACATCCAACAGCAGCAAAAATTATCGTCTAACAATGTCTAATAAATAATTATTACAAGACACTGTATAGTACAGTACAGTATCTGTTGGGAGCGGTTTCTCAATAGGTTTGGAACATTTGCTCAAATGTAAAAGCTGCCTTAAAACCTGGTAAAGGTCCAGATCACTGATCTCCAGTTCTCCTGAAATTAAATATCTGTGGTCTGGGGTTTGCTTCATACAAATTCTGTTGCGGTTTATGTGGAATGTGGAAGCTATCCTCTCCTGTAGCCACATGTGGGGTCATGTGATTGGGTCTTTGTGTAATTTGACTGCTTCAACATATCACAACACTTCTCTTTCCATCAGAAAAATAACTAATTAAGCCAAACTGTGGTAGGATTGTACCCCATACAAGCCCCAGCTTTATGAAGTTAGTGTGTATACTGGCAGCATGGTGATAAACATTCGTTTTTCACTCGCCTGTGTGGAGAAAAAAAAAATCTTCTCATACGAGAACTACCAGGCTGATGGTTTGAAGGAGCTTTTGCATGGTAAAAAAAAGGTTTCTGTTTCTTATTTGATTTATTTTTATTTATTTTATTCTAAAATTTTATTTATATTTTCATTCTTGTTCTTAGTTCTTTATTTATTTTATTATATCTTATCATTCTTAACATTTTACTTTACTTTTACTATTATCTTTTTGTTTATTTTATATTTTATTAATGTTTTACTTTTTGTTTTACATATATATTTTATTTATATTTATATTTTAAATTAGTACTTTTTTTACTATTTTCTTATTAGTTCTAATTTATTATTAAATGTTTTCAATGTTTTTCAACATTGTAAATGAGGGTCACTCTCAATGTTTTTCTCGAGTGAAAATAAAGGTTGATTGAAATGCAGAGCATCCCAAAATCACCTTCACACAGAATAGTGATGCATGGAATTGCGCAGTGTATTAACGGTCTGGGTGTTTGAGTTCTTGTGTGTGAAAACAAACCAGAGATAATGAGCCCCTCCTCCAAACGAGCCCAGAATCGGTCTCATTTGTTTGGGGCACGTGTGAAAAAAGCCTCAGTAACTATTCACAGTGAAAAAGCTGCTCATGTTCCTGCAGTGAGTTCTGTGATTCCTAACCCTGCAGGGGAGAGGGTGGTTGGTATTCTGTGCCCACAAATGAGCAGTCTGTGGTATTCTCTAACTGAAGGGTGGGCGGTGAAGGGGGGGGGGGGGGGTGGCGGGCGTGATTTTCATAGCAGCAGCGGGTCCCCAGCTGTCACGTTTGGGCAGAGATAGGTGTCGTGAGCTCAGGGACCACTTAACCCCAACAGCATTTCAACTTCGGAAGTTCAGGCGCTGCTGAAAATCTGCGCGGCGGCCCCACTTAAAATGCACACTGTAGACCCGGGGGAGAGGACCGGCACCGCGCTGAATTAACCCAGCAGTACCGGCCCGGCGCAGCCTCTTTACACGTAATTAAGCATCAATGTCAGGCGTGTCAGGGGAAGTGTGGGGAAAAACAATGGCTCTGAGGAGATCAGCACCCCTGACTAAACAGCAGCCCACTCGAGAATTCAGTCTGAGTGCGTCTCAGTTGTTTTTAGCTTTTTGAAAATGAGTTCCAGTTGGAAACAGTTTAAAAAGGCCTTGTGTTCAATTTATGACTGAAGGATCATGAAGGTTCATCAGGAGATAAAGTCAGAAAATGCTGGTAACCACTTGCCCCTGACAAAAAACTGAGGAAATAAAGAATGATGCTTCAATCACAGGAAAGGTTATGTACCAATCATTTTAATTTATTTTAGAAATGATTGAGATCAACCCAAACCCCAAGAATGTTATATTCCCAAAACATTCCCAAAAATAAAAATTAAAACATTGACACAAGTGCACAAATTTGCAGTGACTCAACCAGAACGTTTAAAAAATGTTAAATAAAAAGGTTCTAAGAACATCTATCTGTATGTCCAATACAGCCTATAGATTCCTGAATTAAATAATAAGAGAATTAATGACCTACCAGTAAAAAAAAAAAAAACTGAATCCAATAACAAAAATGATGCACCAAAATCATAACAGTTATGCTATTTGATGTTTTAAACATTACTACTTTGCCACATTGGCATTTTCCCCATTCCAGAATATTCTGCTTCAATAAAATGAGGTATTGTAATGTAATTGGTTCAATGTGTGTCTTTATTATATCTTTAAAATATATATTGTGAATCCTATCTTGCTACTTGCACAGGGTGTGTGGGCTATGTAGTCTGTGTGCAGTAAGGTGGCAGTAAGTGGTTAGCATGTTCAACTCAGAGCACTGGGGTCCTGGGTTCAAGTCCCTACCTGGGTGGAGTTTCCATGTTTTCCCTGTGTCTGCGTGGGTTTCCAAAAGGGGCAGGGGTTTTCTCCTACAGTCCAAAAACATGGAGATTAGATCAATTTGATTCTCTAAAAGTACCCAGAAAAGTGTTCAATGCAGTACACTGTGCACTATTGGCTGCCCTTGGGTTTCTAGAAAAGTGCTCTATAAGTGTAACTTATTCATTCATGTGTGCTTTGCGCCTGCATAATTCAAATAGCTGACTGTAGGAAACCACAACAGATGTCATCAGTAAGTCAGTCATTGCTATTTTGGCAATGCAAAGTAGTTATAATTTGTTATACACACACAGATGCACAGCAGTGCACAAACCCAACTTTTACATCAACAATAAACACAATATAAAAAAATTAAATGACTTATTATTATTTGCTCGCACATCTCCACAGCGTGACTGAGCAGGTCAGTTTCCTCTGCTGAGAAGTGTTGAATACGTCCAGGTAGCTGCACCATTAAAATAGCAATTTGCCAAAGTCTGTGTGCACCCAATTCTTAAAGGGAATGGCAAGTGTTGCACTCTCCCACAGCTGCACTCTCCATTATCTGGTCTAATTGACAAATCTAAAAGTGAGAAACTTCCCAACTCAACATGGATTTATTTCAGGGCATCTGCTCATAATATATTTTCACCTTATTCTCCCACCTGTGTGTGAGCATGGATTATAATTTTAAAAAGGTCAAAACTCAACTTTTTGCCTTTGCTATTAGAGGTCCTGGAACTGGTTTTAGAAGTGTTTGATCCTAGCATAGAGATGTCCCTGGTAACATTAATTATCTGATATTCATAGAGACAGTACTAGTCTAACACCTCCCCTTTAATATAAACACACGGACTGACCAACAGCACCCCAGGTAGCCTCTCTCTCTATAGTTTAAACACTGCTCAGTGGCTGTAGTCTGCAGAATTAGATTACTAAATAAAAACATGTCAGACAATAACAGCATAAGCAGTGGTTTGATTGTGAGCAGAGAGAAAGAAGATGGTACAGTTTGCACCACAATTAGTGGTGGCTATATTTTCATTTTTAAAATTGTGTTTAATCATCTAATTTTATAAGATTTGAATATTTCTTAGCTCATCAGAGACACACTTCTGTTCAAACAACAACAAAAAACCTGACTTTTGCCTTTGTGTACTTTTACACTTTTATTTCTACACTTACAGACAGTACTAGTCTAGCACCTCGCCTTTAACCCTTTAAACACAGTCTATTTTTGTGTGTTTTTTCTCCTTTTGTCATAACACAGTTATGTTAGAAGATAGCCGCATGCTATTTTTTCTTTATACCAGAAGCCATTGAGCTGCTGAATTCATCATGTTTTGATCAAAATTTTACAGAGCGCCTGTTTTTTTTTTTTAACTTATTTTTAAATGTACAAACTTCAAATCAATTCAAACAAGTATTTTCTTTTCAGTAATAGTTTAATTACAGTGTGTATTAGTTGAAAGTATAAGGAATTTGATGATAGTTTATTACATGGCTTGTTAATATGACAGAATACATGAGCAGCACAGATGAATTTACTTTTCTTCATATTCCCACCTCTAGGATGCAGATTGTTAAGACCTTGACAGTCATAGCAGGCGAGTTTAAGTAATTTAGGCCTATCTGGACACTACTGGGTTTATTTAAATGTTATTTGATTTCAAACTTCATATACATATTTTAGGAGCACAAGAAGTAAATATTATTGGCTAAAAACATTAGGTGTTTACTTATTTATTAATTAATTTATTTTTTTGACAAATCAATGGCAGCAATGACGTCATGGGATTTACCACAGACCCCAGAGTAAAAGGAAACATGCAGATTATGGTGTTTTGAGACAATAAATTCCGTTATAATGAAATAATAAAGCATGAAAATATGAAGGTAGGTCGATTATTCAGAAACACTTCAGTTCAGCGCTATTTTTCAGAAACAATACATTGTGACAAACATCCCCTGTGTATGAATCTTGTTGGTGTGTTGACGCATTCCTGAGTAATTAAGCTGTATAAACAAGACACGATTTTTGATGAGATTTGCTTCAATGGGGTTCTAAGTGTTCATATACACAACAAACTGACCAATAGCACCAGAGCTAGTCTCTCTCTCTCTCTCTCTCTCTGCAGTGTAAACACTGGACAGTGGCTGCAGCCTGCAGAATTAGCTTATTAAATAAAAAAAAGTTAGTGGTATAATAGTGGTAGTAGAGAGACAACTTCTGTATAAATAAAAGATTTTAACATCTTTAGCTTATTAGAGACACACAACAAACACACAACATTTATATTAAACCCGTAAATTAATTTAAATTATTGCTAATTATATTTTAAAAGTTTAAAAGTTAAAAGTATTTAAAAGTGCCCCAACTAAAGAGTCACCAGTAAATGCTACAACTATTTATAGTCGCCTAATTCCCCAGATTACTGACGTTCAACTAAGCGTTATTAATGAGGCTGTGTTCTAATTGCCAGATCAATAATTTCAGACTATTAAGAGAGCTCTTTTGGAAGAGGTGGACGGCAGTCGGCGGGCTTCCTTTGAAAAGACGGCCCCCCGCCCCTCGGTCCTTCACTCTGACGCACATTATCACTGACAGCTCGGACAAAAAGCCGCTGTTGCTTTTGAAAGGGAGAACGGGGCATTGTCCCCACTGCTGGAACCCTTCTGGACGTCTAATCAAGCGCCCATCTTTCACTGCGGGCGGAGGGAGGGAGGGAGGGAACAGACCCCGGGCCCATGCTCCTCTACCCCCAGGGACCCTTCAGTCAGCTTTAGGGGCCAAATGAGGTGTAAGTCTATTAAAAGGGAGTTTGCGCCCCAATCACAGACCCGCTGGGAGCGGCGGCCTTGTCATTCAGGTGCGGCTAATTTTCCTTATGCTTCACACGGCCCAACACGAGGCCTCGACACAGCCGGCGGAGAGGAGACCAGACTTTAGGAGATGTTATGGGGACAGGACAATGAGAGATTATCACAGATCAGATGTGTAAAGACAGTGCTAGATCAGTGGTATTAGTGCAGATAACAGCTACACAGATAATATGCATTTAAAGGAATATTTTATATACAGCTCTGAAAAAAAAAAATTAAGAACCCACTTTAGTTTCTAAATCATTTTTTTTATTTTGATATTTATAGGTATATGTTTAAGTAAAATGAACATTGTTGTTTTATTTCTCCCAAATTCCAAATAAAAATAATGTCAGTTAGAGCATTTATTTGCAGAAAATTATTTGCAATATTTGGTGGAGTAACCCTGGTTTTTAATCACAGTTTTCATGCTTCTTGGTATCATGTTCTCCTCCACCAGTCTTACACACTGCTTTTGGATAACTTTATGCCACTCCTGGTGCAAAACTTTAAGCAGTTCAGTTTGGTTTGTTGATTATATTCCAGAAACTCATCATTTTTTCAGAGCTGTATATGTGTTTTGTTGTTACTGCAGAATGTCTGAAATGCTTAGAAATCCAGTCAGTGTGTTTACATTAAACATGGGTAATCAGATCATAGAAAAACGCACATGAGTTTAAATGAGAATGAAAATGTATTTGCTTACAAATTTCAATTGTTTTTGCTTTTTTTTTGTTTTTGTCATACATACATTTTTCAGATTATCAAACAAACTTTAATATCAGTCAAAGATAACCTAACTTAATATAATAAGCAGTTTTTAAATGACCTGTAGAATCAGGAAATCACTTAAATAGAACATGTCTGAATAATACATCTCAAAATGCAACACATTATGCCACTATCTGAGAGCAGATGATAAAGCAAAGTCTTGACATATATCAATCTGGAAAAGATTACAAAGTAATTTCTAAAGCTTTGGAACTTTAACAGACAACAGTGAGAGCTATTATTCACAAATGGAGAAAACACAGAACACTGGCGAACCTTCCCAAGAGTGACCGTCCTAACAAAATTACTCCAAAGGGGCATGGACAGCTCATCCAGGAGATCACAAAATAACCCAAAACAACATTTAAAGAACTGGAGGGTTTACTTACCTCAGTTAAGGTCAGTGTTATTGATTCATTAATAAGAAAGAGACTGGTCAAAAATGGTATTTCAAGGCAAAAAACACTGCTAACCAAAAATGCCCATCTTACATTTGCCAAAAAACTTGATCCCCTGGACTTTGGGAATATATTTTGTCAGCTGACGGGACAAAAGTGGAACTTTTTGTTAGATGTGTTCTGTTACATTTGACAAAAAAATACATAATAACACATAATTCATTTTTTAGAAAATGTAATGTAAAACATGGTGGTGGTAGTGTGATGGTCTGAGACTGCTTTGCTGCTTCAGGGCCTGAACCACTTGCTATAACTGATGGAACCATAAATTCTGCTGTTCTCTACCAAAAAACCTGAAGGAGAATGTCCGTCCATCAGTTTGTGACCTTAAGCTCTAGTGTACTTAGGTTCTGCAGCAGAACAATGATCCAAAGCATGGCTGCTCCAGAGAGTTCTATTCTATTGGCTCTGCTTCTCTCCAGGACCTAGACAAGCTGTGTCAGCAAAAGGTAAAAAAATCATTTTAATGCATTTATCTGAAGGGATGTTCACAAACATTTGAATATCCAAACTTTAAGAACATTTAAAGAACCCTTAACAGTTAATATATTTTCTTCTAAATGATAAGCCTGTAACCAAGTGGAATTATTTCTAATACGATAATCTAATATAGGGACATGTGGGTCATTTTCTGGATATCTTTACAGGTGTGAAGGCAACGAAAAAGAAGATAAAGCCTTGATAAACAGTGCTGGTGAAGTCTTGTCTCATGTCTCTGTGTTATTCCCACGTGACCTGTGCCCCTCTGTGTCTCCTGTCAGTAGTTTTCCACCGTGTTTCTCATTTGTAGCTCCGCCCCTTCCCCAGGTGTTTCCAATTCTAGTGTGTTTCCTGTTTGGTTAAATAGGTCCCCTGTGCCACTTGTCCCTCGTCGGTCTTTGCACTAACCTCTGTTGTTCGTCTCTCTCTGTGTTCCATAGTTATCTCTGTATTTCATAGCCTTAGCCCTTGTCCTGTTTATCTTCTTGTTTATCTCTAGTTCCCTGTTTATTTCCATTGTTTTCTCCCTTGCCCTGCTTAGTTTAGTTTTCCTAGTCTTGTTTAGCTTCTTGTTTATTTCCTTGTATATATTTATCCCTGCCCAGTTTAGTTTTGTATTTATTCAGTCCCTCGTTTGTTTCTTTGTTTCTTTACTCCCTGTTTGTTTATATCATTAGTACTTCTTGTTTTGTTTAGTTTATGTTCTCTAGTTTCACTGGTTTGTTTTGGTTTTTGTTTCTTTGTTTATCTTTGTTACGTGTTTACTTGTTCCTTGTTTCTTTGTTTACTTGTTATTTTTTTATTAAATTATCATTTATTTCACCCTACCTGCACTTGCGTCCGTCTCCTCGTCTCCCTGCCTGGGTCATCCTCCGTGACATGGACAGTACTGGCCCTCTGTGTTTTTTTTAAATCAGACTTGGATCCATCCTGATGTCTATGTTATATAATACAGAGGAATATACAGTTTTTATACTGATATACAGATTTTAATCCTGGGGAGGTGAGCGTTTATCACCATGCTGTCAGGAACCTCACTCCATGAATGTTTTTAAAAATCTACAGATTGAAAATAAAGTATGAAACAGGATATATTGAAATTCTCACAGTACAAAATTGAGCGCACACATGGCAATGGGAGCAGAAAGCTTCCACACCTGCAGCAACAGACCACACCAGAGTCTGCCAAAAACAAAATCAGTACACTGGACCACTCCAAAAACAGCTCCAAACAGCTTTTACACTCAACCAATCTAACTGAACCAGCAGAGCAAAGGAATGCTAAAGTGAAAATGTCCTTAGAATTAAAAGGTCTCGTGCATTGTGATTGTTTTTACTCAAAATTTTATCATCCACTACATCGCAAGCTCTTCACAGGTGTCTTTAATCCACCCTCCACCAAGCTCACACTGGCCTCCCTGGTAATTTAGGGTGTACATAGTCATAGTACTTTCAATTAAAAAAAATCAATTAAATCAGATCAGATTAAATTCAATTCAACTCTAACTGTAATTTACATAGAAAAAACACAAGCAAATAAAATGCAGTTTATGAACAGTAGAGCACATATAAATAAATCAGTGCACTTGTTTACTTATTACTGCTCTAGTGCTCTACTACTATGTGCTAATTTATAGCTAATTTCACCTTGTGCAGCATAATCTGTTTACCAACAATGTGCAATATCACTACTGATTTACTATTCATTTGCTATTTATTACAGTCAGCCTATGTGCAACAACATTTGTCACTGATTACTATAGTATATACCATGTGGACTCATGCTTCCTCTAATCTTAGTTGTTGTAGATGTATATTTTTAGTATTGTTCTCTTGTATTTCTTTTATATATACTGTATGTTTTTATTTTTATCATATATTTTTGTATATTTCCTAAAACTCTTCTCCTGTCCTCTGCACTGCTGCAAGATTGCAAGTTTCCCCGCTGTGGGATTAATAAAGGCTTGTATTGTATTGTATCTTACAACTGATGTAAACTGGTGCATATGAGCCTAATGTGGTGGAATGAATGTAATATGTGCAGATGCAAGAATGCAACAGTGCATTGGTCTAAATGTAAACAGGTGTGTAAAGTGGACATTGTGCATGTTCACCTTCTTTAATGTCCTGAACTGCTGATGAAAAACTTCACAGAAACACTTTTTCCTGTGTGAATAACAACTGATTTAAGAACTAGTATCTAGTGTAACAAAACTTTTTTTTTTAAAAAAAGGCACCCCTTGGTCAGTTCCCTGTATGACCTCCCATACAAAAAAAAACACACAAAGATACAACACTCACAAAATAAATTCATATTAATATATGAAGTTCTAGAAAGCAGTTGAGGAATGGAAGCAGCTGCACACAATGAGGAACAGATCACGAATGATAGAAGAGACAGCAGAGCGCATGGAGTATCATTCCATCATTAATGAAAGGAGAGAAAAAAAAAAGATTTATCAGGGCAAAAAGTGAAAATGGCCCCAGACCTCGTTCAATCACTGCAGTGAAATGGGATCCTCACTTTATCAAAATGAAAACCGCTGCCAAGATTGGGAAAGTAACAATTGCATTCACAAACCTCGCCGCTAAAAGAGCTAATTAAAAGGAAAGCAATTTCAGCATGGCACATTCAAACTCTTTAATTGAAAAGAAAATAAATACCAGCAGGGAAAAAAGAGGGCTGAAAGATTGAGGAAGGGAGCGTGTGTTCATTCGGTCATCGAGGCAGATGGCAACAAATAGCTGAGAATTGTAAAGTCAATGGCGGCTCCCGGAATGGCGCCCACATTGTGCTCATTGATGACTTAAGGACCGGTTCCATATGGTATCAAAGAGCTAATTGAAGCGGTTTTGAACTGAAAGTTCCAATCTGCTTCTTCAACTTCGAGTTTAATTTAAAAGTTCTCCATTTTTTTAAGAGTAATTCTGAATTTCATTTGCATATATAGGCTGTGAAAGAAAGATCCGGGGAAAGCCATAACGTGCTGTGAGCTTAAAAACTGCATGCTGCTGCTGCGTCTTTTTCGGGGGGCTTATTCTTGACTTTGTAATTGTTTGATCGTTCAACTCTGAGGTCTAATTTACCCCCCGCCGGGCTGGCTGTGTGCTGCGTCGTTTGTGTGAAACATTTAGCTGAATCTGAAATGAGCCGGTGGCAGAAAAGGCCTGGGATCCACGCGCGGTCACCTATTTATAGACCCGCCTGTTTCTGCATTTTCATCAACATTAACCCTTTGGGCAGTGGACGGCCATATGCTAGACTTTCCTCTCTGAGGCGTAAATAACTATTTTTCTCCCCTGCAGATTTCTTTTTTGGTAAATGTAAGATGGGTCATTGTGTTGTTTTTGCTCAGCAGTGTTTGTTGGCTTGAAACTCTCCCATGGAGACCATTTTCACCCAGTCGCTTTCTTATTACTGTATCATTAACACTGACCCTAACTGAGGCGAGTGAGAGCTGCAGTTCTTTAAATGTTGTTCCTCCTGGATGAGATGTTCATGCCCTTTTGGAGTAATTTTGGTCAGCCGGTCACTGGGAAGGTTCTCCAGTGTTTCATGTTTTCTCCATTTGTGAATAATAGTGGTTCGCTGGAGTCCCAAAGCTTTAGAAATGACTTAGTAGTGAAATTGAACGAAGCTTTCCAAAATGTGTGATTAATCACAGTTAATTTATGGGGAGCAAACACTTTTCTCAAACAGCTAGATTGGTTTGGATATTTTTTTCCCCCTCTCTAAAAAAAAAATCATTTAAAAATTGCTTTTTATATTTACTCAGGTTATATTGGTCTGTAACCACTGTAAGTAATAAACTATAAAACTATAAACTATATAAAAAAGAGCTTTTTGAACATTCTGTCATTTTATCAGAACACTGCCTCCTGCTGTATTCTGTCTGGCCATACCTAACCATGATAGTTAAACTGGTCTATTACATAAAAAGGACATAACATTTTATAAAGATGAAAAGAGGTTAGATAAAAAAAATGCATTTCATTGGCTTGTATTGTTTATATGTAAATTTCAAAGTTGAATCTAATCCAATCTAATTTTATTTAATCTAATCTTAAAGCAAGGGACTGTATAATGACTGGCCTGTTGGCTAAATGAGGACCCTGTTTAGCTATTTCAAATCAATTATAATATGTATTATTATTTTTTTGTATGCTCATGTGTACATTCTTTAAAGCGTTGTTAAACTTTCTTTTAACTCTGTTCTGTGTTAGCTGGGCTTAACTCAACACATTCACAATTAACATGTTAATACATTCTATGTCTAATAAATGTAATTGCTAATATGTGTCAAGTCTCATTTGAAGCTGCATTTATGATCAGTTCCTGACATTTCACGTCCCAAAATCTCCACTGAACACCAAATTGTCTCTGCTGCGTTTTGGAGTTTCCTGCTGTTCCTATTCTTCCGTTCCATCACTCAAAATATGAGGAATATTAACTGCACTCTCTCTGCCTTTCTTTCCGAGCAATAGGAGGCCTATTAATCCAGAGAAGTCACCTCTCCAGAGGATAGCGCTGCTCCCGACAGACAGCATGCGGCCTATTGTTCAGTGTCATTTACATCAGTGCTCTCAAATCACTGTCACATTCACAGATTTCCACGCTGAACGTGGTGAGCATGTGCATCAGCAACAGATGTACGATACGTGCTGAGGAAAGCACATGTACAAGTGCATGCAGCAATCAAGCATAACATTATGACCATCCATTATACACACAAAAAGATGTGTTTATATGAAGGTTTTTATTATTGAGGGAGAAAAATCCAAACCTACATGGCTCTGTATGAAAAAGTATTTGACCCCTAAACCTAATAACTGGTTGTTTTACCCTTTATCAGCAACAAGTGCAATCAAGCGTTTGTAGTAACTTGCAGTGAGTCTTTTACAGCACTGTGGAGGATTATTGATCTATTCATCTTTGCAGAATTATTATAATTCCACCACATTGGAGGGTGGTCAAGCATAATGGGATTCAGGTCAGGACTTTGGCTACGTTCACATTACAAACCACATTGCTGAAATCCGATTTTTTGCTCAGATCAGATTTGGCAGATCTTAAGAGACGATCCTGGAGTAGTATTAGCATTACCCGCTAACAACACTCGCTATTTCCCCGTTCAGCCTGTAGCCTGCTTCTAACCCCAGCTGGCACTGCTGGAGTAGCATTAGCATTACCCGCTAACCGCGCATGCTATTTCCCCGTCCTGGGAGGAGTATTATCTGCCTGTAGCCTGCTCCTAACCCCTGCTAGCACTGCTGGAGTGATTAGCTGCTAATGCTAATGTAAATAAACGAAAGTGCTTTACTCACCCAAATACACAGTTTCCAGGACAGAAATCTGTGTAGATTAACATCCAGCGCTTAAACATTTAGACACTTAAAAATGTATTTTCTTGTTTACTTAGCTTAGTTTTACTTAACTTAGTTAGCTACCCCTCCACCATCCCCCAGCCGTGACACCTGCTGAATTAGAATTAGTGTCTCTTAAAATGTGCCTTATATGGTACATGCCAAAATATAACAGAAAATAGACATTCATTGATAGTGCACCTTATAACACAGCGTGCCTTATAGTGCATAAAATAGAAGTATTAGAAGTATTCTTAGCCTAGAAGTAACACTGTGGTGTTTAAAAACTCCAGTAGCACTGCTGTGTCTGATCCACTCCCCTCCCCCCCCCCCCCCCCCCCCACCATATAGTACATGCTCTGTGGTGGTTCCTGAGCATTGAAGAACATTTGTAATAGTGTAATTAGTGTAAATTTACAGAAAATATAGAACCTTCAAACACAATATAATGTTTAGGTTGTTTTCTTGGTTATAGTGGATTTACTCAAAGATACAGAAAAAACTTTGAAGTGAAGATGCACCAGGGCATTGCATTCAGAATCAGTGTGTGTGTGTGTGTGTGTGTGTGTGTACACACTGTTGTCAGTGACACTGTCATCGGCAATGCGGGGCAAATGAACGCCTTTAGTTGTGTAGCTGAAACCAGATGGGTAAGTGTACTCAACCACAGTAGCAGCTGTCACTTTCCGGCTACTGCTAAGTGCTTCACTAGTCAACACTTCAGCACTTCAAAGACTGTGAGCGTCTCACTAACCAACATACACACACACACACACACACACACGCATCTCTTGAGCAGACTCAAACACATGCTCTGAGGACACTTAGAACACAAGTGCTTCTCATGATGCTTGTTGAGGTTCTTAATCCCGGCATTAGCAGTGTTAAATGTTTTCTAGGACTAGTTTATAAAAGTCTAAAGAAGTCTATGGGAGTCTGAAGGAGTCTATGGGAGTCTATGATTATTCCTGCTCTGGACTCCACTCCCTCCCACCCCTGCAGCCATTACCTGAGTGGAAATAAGAGCCATTCCCGAGGGCCTCCTCCACAACTGCTCTTTCCTTCTCATTCAATCTAAAGTGCAATGAATTTCCAACCAGTCCGCACAAGCTGAGAAGTTATGGTTTGGTGGGATGAGCGTACTGGGAAATACACGCAACAGCTAAAGAGGAGATAAAGCTAAAGATAGAGCTAGATAGAGGAGATAAACTCAATATACAGTGCTGTGAAAAAGTACTATTATCCCACTCACAGGTTTCTTTTGTTTTTGCTTTTTTGTTACAAACAAATTTTAATATCAGAAAAAAATTACATTATTAAATATAAAAAGCAGTTTTTAAGTTATGATTTAATTTATTAAGGGAAAAAGCCATTTAAACCATCCTGGCTGTATGTGAAACAGTAATTGCCCCCATGTATTAACTGTGATTAACCACATTTTTGGAAAGTTGACCAGGCCTTAGTACTGCCAGACCTGTAGAATCAAGAAGTTACTTAAATAAAAAACTGTCTGACAACATGAAGATGAATAAATTATCATAAACAGGATAAACGATCTCAAAAAGCAACACATTACGCAGCGATCTTACGAAATATAAGAACAGAGGAGAAAACAAAAGTCATTGACATCTATTAGTCTGGAAAGGTTAGAAAGTCATTTTGGGATTCCAGCGGACCACAGTGAGAGCTAGATCAGTTTACCAAAATTACTTCAAAAAGGCATGGACAACTCATCCAGGAGGTCACAAAACCTAGGACAACATCTAAAGAACCGTTTTGCCGCCTCAGTAAAGGTCAGTGTTATTGATTCAATAATAAGAAAGAAAACATCAAACTGAACTTAAAACATGGTGGTAGTGTGATGGTCTGGGGCTGCTTTGCTGCTTCAGGTCCTGGAAAGCGTCCCGTAATAGATGGAACCAGGAATGTGCTCATCTGTTTATGACCTCAAGCTCAGGCGTACTTGGGTTCTGCAACAGGACAAAGATCCAAAGCACACAAACCCAAAAGTCCATCTCTAAATGGCTAATAAAAAACATAAAAATTAAGGTTTTGGAGTGGCCTAGTCAAAGTCTGATTGAGATGATGTGGCTGATCTAGAATAGGCTGTTAAATACAAAAAAAAACAATGTGTCTAAATTCTGTAAAGAAGAGTGAAACAAAATTCCTCCACTGAGATGTAAAAGACAATTATCAGTAAATCTTGATTGCAGTTGTTGCTGCAAAGGGAGACCAAGTTATTAGATTTAGGAGGCAAACACTTTTTCACACAGATCTGGATTGGTTTGAATACGTTTTTACCTTAATGAATGTAATTAATTAATAATTTAAAAACATGTTTTAACGTGATTTTAAAATGTTTGTTACCTAAAAAAACACTTTTTCACAGCAAATCCTTTTTATCAGTTGAATTTTTATACAGTCAGTTTGAAAAAAAAAAATAGGATACCCAATGGAAACATTTTCCTTTTATTATATTTAATATGGATGTATAAAACATATATATATTGAAGTAATAACTACCAGTACTGTATAAAATAAAAAATATATAATGTTGTTTATTTAATCAATAATACACTCAAGGTTTGTGCTATAACATGTAATATTGGCACTGCTGTGCTGTGATCGTAGGCACTCAAGTCCCATAGATCAGCACAGCAGTGCCAATATAACATGTTATAGCACAAACCTTGAGTGTATTATTGTTCCATTATCGCTGTTTATTAAAAGGTTAATGAAGACAAGAAAATAAGATCTGTTTGGTTCTAAACACTCCACGAGTAAAAATAGTTCTATTGCTGCTCCGAGTGTAGCTGCACTGTGCCTCTCAGCCAATCCTCGGGCGGAACTAACTGTGGTATAATTAATAATAACTTTTATCTAGGCTAGGCTTTAGGCTAGTTCAGGCTAATTGGAACTTGGTTGGAAATTGCCCCTTAGGTGTGAGTGTGTGAGTGAATGTGTCTGTACTGTTACCGACCTACGAGTCCTCATCTGAGGACGAGATCATAGAACCTTGTGATTAGACGTTTCCTTTCCTGCCACGAAATAGCTGACGAGCTGATGTGGCGTTAAACTCGACTAACCTGACCTGACCCGAGTAATTATCTGTAATGTCCAGGGATGGCTTTCTACCAGAATATACAGGATCATTGCTGTTAGTATTTGATTGTATTCTAATCAGGTCAGGATGTTGAATGATCATCAGGCCAGCTCATCACAAAAATGTACTGGATGAAGCTCCATAAATCCCAGGAATTCTACTTCTCCACAGGTCGACTTGAGTCAATGGCCCAAACTCATTTCACCCCTTGGCTCTAGCACTAACCCCTCCACTACTAACCCCTCCTCCACCCTAAGAATTGGCAAAACCCTTCAAGTACTAGATATGCCATCAGGAGAGCTAAAGTTCAGTAACCTAGCTGCTGCTGGTTAACAAGTTAACTTTAAAGCAGTGTATGCAGGTGGTGCAGAAATTAATTATTAGTGTCCATTCCTTAATTCTTCTGTGATGGGGAGCTAAAATTAGCTTTGATTAGCTTTTATTTTATTTTTCCGTTCTGCCTTAAATGTTGCAGCCCTGCCATCTGTTGTAGCATTTAAGGTGGAACGACAAAGTTAACTAGCAAGCTAACTACTGAGACAAACTACTAGCAGTCTTTTTATGCTTGCTTTCAAAAATTTGGCCATAAAACATTGAAACTATGCATTAAACTATGGTAATATAGTGCTAATCCTCAGGAAAATATTTACATTTGTGGGTTTCTTTGTTCACTTGTGCTGCCATCTTACCAGTGACTCTCATACTCAAAATCACAGTTTAAAGGTCTAACAAGCCCTATTTATCCCTTCCCCTAACCTACCCCTCCAGCCTAACAAAACTCAGGACAGCCCTACCCCTTGGCGTGCACATGCAAAACAGAGGGCTAGGGGTAAAGGGTAGGGCCAAAGAGTGAAATGGGATTGAGCCCAAGTCATGTGATTCAAGTCCACACATACAGCATCTACCATCAGAAAATGGGACCAGATAAGTTCTTGTACTTTGGACAGATGAATTCGCTATGCTGCTATTTTATTTTAAATGTATTTCTCTTCATCAGGCTCAACATTAACCTTTAAATGCTCCTACAGGCAAAACCAAAAGGAGAAACAATCAGAAAACAAAGGCATTTATACCCCCCCTCCTTCATTAGCTGTAAATAGTGCACTCCCCCTGCAGATTAACGGGGTCCGGAATAAAAGCGCTGGGATCCTGCGGAGGAGCCCCACTGTTTGTTATTCAGGCTGAGCTGAGAGCTGGGACGCTAAATCGCGTGCGTGGCTGTTAGCTTGGCTCTATTACCATATGTGTGTCATTTCTGGAGACGTGGAAGGGTCTGGGGCTCAACTGGGGACTATTGATCCTACAGGACTCCATTTCAAGTTAATTGTGCTTGAAATGAGGTATACACAACTGTGTGCACCCCCTACACACACACACATCACACGGGACTGGGAACACAGGCTGTGAGTTATGTGTTCATTAATTTATTTGTATTTTTATATTTTAACTGCATTTACATTTAATATACTGATGTTTGTAAGACAGACTGTGTGCATTATACTGTACCTTAGTGTTCACTTACAGCACATGCATACTACAATACTACAATGTCCTAAAATACATTATACAACAGTTAGTTCCGACCTCACAATCTGATTGGTTGAGAAGTGTTCTAGCTGTGCTGATATATGTGATAACATCACGGTCTTCTCACACTAAACGTGTATCACTCCGCTGACGCGTTGCCGAGTAACGGTGTATAAACACAGGACACCCGCAGCAGTGTTAGCTTAGCACAGGCTAGCGCTCAGCCGCGGCACGCTCACCTGCAGCCCGCAGCGCTAACTCGTCTTTTGTGGAAAAAAGGGAAGGAAAATCGCTCGGCTAATGCTGTCTGACAGACAGAACGCTAACCAGCCAGGCTAGGCTAAGCTAAGTTAATGCTGAGCTAAAAAGCAAGCTACGCTAACCTAACCACAGTCCAGCCGGCTAGCTAAAACCAACACCACCCAGCAAAACAAGCAGAAATGCTCAACAAATGTGCGGCGTTCACCTGAAGACGACTCCACGGAGCAGGAGAGGAGAGTATTAGCGTTATTTCACGTTACCATCTTCACTTATTCACAATTTACATTTCAAGCTAACGTTCGTGGTGTTAGTCTGTATAAACCATACACCGTTTTGTAGTTAAGTTTCAGTTCTGTTACAGTTGAACTACTTTTTGGCGGAAGGCTCAGTCCATATTAAAGCATATTCATTCTTAATTTCTTAAAATTCTTTGATTTATTTTCTTTATTCATTTGGTAAAAAAAGAATCTGTTGTATAAAAGCAATAGAACACGAGAGGGAGTGTGTTATCACGAATAACATCACTGCTGTGATGATCTACGGCACTCGCCTTCGGATTCAGCCATGATGTTATTCGTGATAACACACTCCCTCTCGTGTTCTATTGCTTAAATAGTCTGTGGACTATCATTCTAATAGATGCTGACACGCACAGCTTCAGAGGAAAAATATACAGAACCAGACAAAAGTTTGGACACAACTTCTTATTCGATTCAAGGTTTGTATCATTATTACAGTGTAAATAATTACTGAATTCATCCAGACTATGAGGGAAAACATTAAGTATCATGCAGGAACTTAAAAGTGTTAAACAAACCAAAATACTCTGCATACTCTGTATCTGTAGAGTCTGGGCCAGTCCTGATGAGAGCCAGTTGCATCATAATATTTTAGATGGTCTTTTTGACTACACCTAAGGACACTTTCAAAGTTCTTGAAGTTTTTAGGCTTGACCGACCTTCATTTATTTAAGTATTTATGTTCTTTAATTTTAGTTGAGTAGTTCTTGCCATAATATGAATTAGAACATTATTCAAATAGAACTATTATTCACTGTATAACAACTCTACCTCTTAACAACTTTAAGAGACAAGAAATTCAGGAATTAACTCTTCACAAATTCAGCACAGCTGTTATATAAAATCTATATCAAGTGTACAAGATGTGCAAAGCTGTCATCTAAGCAAGACATGCTACTTTTAGTATTAATCTACAGTGCAGAACATTTAAAAGTAATGAAAAAACACTGGATTTAAGGTGTCCTAACTTTTGACTGGTACTGTATATCTCTGGTCAGCTAATCATAATCTAACACAGGTAGTGACTGATAAAGTGATAAATCTGAGTTCTGATTGTCTATAGTTTTATAACATATTAAAGAGAAGTTACATGGGCATTTACAACCTAATTAGTAACCATTAATAAACTAATTATAAACCATTTATAAACCCTTTATAAAGGTAGTCTTATTTTAAAGTGGTACAGTTACATGTACATGCAATCACTATAAATCCAAATGTTTATATGTCCAAATCCCTTATTATTGTCCAGTTAAAGTAGAATAGGACTCTCTGGAGCAGATAAACCTAAACCTATTGGCTATTTATTATTAATTATTTAATTTATTTATTTATTGCAAGGGCAGGGGGTTAACCCACTAAAGATAAGATTGTCTATAAAGTATACAACATATAGTAAAATAAAGCTATAAGACCAAGATAAAAATGATTATAATGGAAGAAATGTGAAATCACATTCACATTCAATGTATGAGGTCCCAGATGCAAATCCAACAGGTCAGTAGTTTTAAGGGAGATGGTGCATGGTACTAATTCCTGTCCTGTGACTTGTGGCATATCATTGTATTTTACAGCTCCAATTTAAATCAGTGTAAAACCGTATGCAGCTTTTATATCAATGCTAGCGTTATGTAATAATTGGTATTTTCGACATATATGCGTCTCCTACATTCAGATAGTGTAATTTACTTTTACTCCACTGTAATAAATACATCTAATGCTTTGTTCTGAACCCCCACCTATTACCAGAGGTGGAAAAAGTACTGAAAATTTGTAATTAAGAAAAAGTACCTTTACTTTGCCAAAATTCTTCTCAAGTAAAAGTAAAAAAGTACTCAATTTAAAATGTACTTTAAGTAAAAGTTACATAGTTACTTTTAATTGTTTGATGTAAAAAAGTACAACAAATATTAAATTATTAATTAATATATATATATAATTTTTTATTCCTCATAATAATTTGGATTTTTCAGGCAGTTTTTTTTCAGACCACCCCATAAAATATTTTCAAGAACAAGTGGTATAGGTTTCTATCATCCATTTATTTTTCTTTACTGTTAAAAGGTTATGGTCATATATGTGACTATAAACTGTATTTTTATAGTTTTACAGTTCATTATTATTTTTTCACTTGCCATTGCTATGCTTTAACTGCTACTATTACTGCTATTATGTGTTTTTAACATCCAAGCAGATTGTATAATGTTCCCAATAAAAACTTAAGGAAATATCATTTAAAACATGAAATCATGCCACAATAAACTGTTGGTCGGCGCATACACAGTGTCATAAAGAAGCACATATTGATGGGTAACATAACTCGACAGAACACCGGTTCCCCCGAGCACAGCTGATTCACACAGCGTTTTATTTTTTTCGCTAACCGTAATAAACACTACTGGGAAAAGTTCAGCTGCGCTGCCTGAGGCATTTCTCTCACCACCAAGACTTTCAGAAAGGTAAACTCAGTTTGTGGACGCAGGTTAAGCACGTACCATTAGCGCATTAGCGCAGCTCCATTAACTTGTTAGCTACCCTAGGTAGTTTGATATGTTGATATGTGATATGTATGTTAGTTAATTAACATACAGCTTTCAGTGCACTTAATATACTATTAGTTTAGGCGTTTATACGTAGTACGTACGTTAGTTAATTAACATACAGGATAACAAACACCTTTCATCTCCATTAACCTTCACTGTTTTTCAGAAAACCCTGAAGGCAGAATTTTGTCACAGAATTGCTTAGGTTGTATAATTTTTTATTATTGTGCTGGATATTTTACTAAATACAGGAGATTGTATAATTTGTGTAGCTGCAGATGAACAGAGATTATCACCACATGCTTTCTCAGGGTTAATGTGGAAGTTTTGAAAGCTGACAGCTCTGTCCGGCGGGGCTCATTTTACATTGCATGAGGACGTTATTGCCTTATAACGTTATTTCACACGCAAGCATTAAAACATTTTTTTAATGTTCAACTCAGACAACCAATGAGATCTGAGCTGATTAACATATACAAAAGTGTTAAATACACAATAAAAAGTCTGTTTAATTGTAAGGTATAGAGAAAAGTGGAAAACAGAAAAATTATCAAATATAGTTAAAGCACACACACACACACACACACACACGTACACACACACACACACACCAAGAAACAAGAGATTACAAGCAGTGTGTGGCCTTGTTGCCCTGTCACACAGATTGACCTCACAGTGACCCCTATTCTCCCCATTCGGCATCAGTGTCAGACTAACCACCTACACACACACACACACACACACACCTACACACACACCCCTCAGTGTGTTTATAAAACCGATTATGAGTCAGGGTAAACTCTTTCACCTTTATATTCCTCTCTCAGACACACACACACTCACACACACACACACACACACACAATGGGAAAACATCACAACAGCTCTCTCTACCAATGTCCTTATTCTTTCTCTCTCACACGCTGTTTCTCTCTCTCTGTCTCCCTCTGTCTCTCTTTTTCCTCTATCTAGTTATCCCTGCAATTATCTCTCTTTGTTTCTCTCTCTCTTGTTCGTTTACTCCTATCTATAGTTATCTCTCTTTCCCTGTCTTTCTCTCTCTTTGTCTTTCTCCTGCTGTTTTTCCATCTCTCTCTTTCTTTTATTCTCTTTCTCTCTCCCTCCACCCTTCCCATTCTTTCTCTCTCTGGCTCTTTTTCTTCTCTCTATAGTTATCTCTCTACCTTTGTCTCTTTTTCCACTCTTTTTTCTGTCACTCTCTTTCTTTCTCTCTCACTCATTTCCTCTTTTTCTCTCTTTCGCTTATTTTGTATATATCTCTAATTTTCTGTTCATCTCTTTCTCTTCACTCTCTCCCATTTTTTCTCTTTCTCTTCTTCCCCTCTCTCTAGTTCTCTCTCCCTTTCTTTGTCTCTTTCTCTATTCCTTGCTCTTTTTCTCCTCTCTATAGTTATCTGTCTCTCCCTCTATCTCTTTTTTTCCACTCTTTTTCTCAGTTACTCATTCTCTCTTTCACTTATTTGCTTTCACTCTCACTCATTTTTCTCTCTCTCTCTTGCTCATTTTCTATCTTTTCCTTTATCTCTTAATTTCTGTCCTTCTCTTTCTTTCTCTCGTGCTCTTTTTCCTCTCTCTCTCTCTCTCTCTCTCTCTCTCTCTCTCTCTCTTGTTGCCGTGGGCGATGGTGAATATGGGTTGTCTGGTCTGCTGGCTGTAGTACAGACACTTACGTAAGGGCTTAAGGAGATTTCTCTGTGTCTCTAACATCACACTGTCTAGACCCAACACCCCCCCCCCCCCTCACATCCCACCCTCACGTCCCAGAACATGACGCTGTGAGGATCTGCACTACCTAAAGAGGGAAACACCAAATAAATGACCCAGATCTTGAACAGAGTGAACTCCCTCAACCCTCAGCAGCTAAACGTCCCAACTTCCCTGCACTGTTCATCTTGGTGGTTGGCCAGCTTGGCCATGCTTGATTATCTTGAGGGTCATACTGGTTGATCAGAGTGGCCAAGCTGCTCATTTTGATGACCATCGTGGTCATGTTGGTCAGGCTGGTCATCAACAAATTAATGCTGGTCAACTAGCTGGTTAACTAGAAACTAGCAAAATAGTACAATAAAACACACAGTTTCTTCCTTTTAGGGCTGAAGAGAACAAAAACCAAAATAATGAAAAACAGGTTAAAGGGTTAAAACCAATCCAGACGAAAATGTAGACACAGGTAAGCGTAATTAGTGCCTAAGTGATCGCTATCTTTAGAATGACTGGCTATGGTTGGATGTGGAGCATGTGAGTGTTCAGGGAATTTAACCTTTTTTATACACAGGACACAATGTGACACAGGTGAACAGAATCAGTACTCAGGTGAGAGTGAACTTGAGAGAATTTGAGGCTTACTGCCTAGTGGATGGTGTGAAGAATTTTATGTGAGAATCAGAAAAATGAAGTCAGTGCAATTGACAGTTCTAGTGGGAGACAGATGTGGTGTAAAATGGCAGGTGACTGGTTCATGGCAGTGAAAGAGCCCACAGCCGCATAGTTTAGTGGAGCCTAGCCTAGGTTATAAATTTTAGCTTTTAACAGAGTAAAAACCTTTTGTATTTATTGTTATAGTTAATGTTAATATTGTCTCTGTTTTCTTTTGGTATCCAATTGCTGATAACTAGCTGAACAGGTTGTTTTCAAGTCTAGCATGTAGTAGTTGCATGTATGTGCCAACACCTTCATTTGCAAAATTTTATATGGCAATATAAATGTGCCAACACCCTGGTTACTGAGTATAATATGGAAATCAGCCCGTGCTGCTCTTGGCGACTCTCTTTATAAGATCTGGGTTATCTTGAAGCTCAGAAACGAACTAGCTTCATTTGCTTGCAAAGATTGTTTACTCTCCCAGCCAACTGTAGCATTCTCTCAGCTGGATTAGTTTTGCTTTTGAGGGGTGCACCTGATCAGCTAGCATTAGCTTTTAGCATTTTTCACCTGAAGTAGCCTCAAAAGCTTTTAGCAGTGGAATCCAGTGGAATTTTATGGAAATGATATTTCCAACCATCACTTAACTATTTTGAGTTAGATGAACATTCGTGGCCACATATAGATTCAAATGGAGATCTTTGAGTTGAATCAACTACTAAAAACTCACTTTAGTCTGTTGCCATTGACCACTTCTTTTGAATACTGATTATGTCCCCCAGTTTCTGATGTTCACCATCAGTGTGTAGTCATTCCCTCCTGGGCTTTATTAGGTAAAGTTGTAAATCATGTATGATCATGTATGATTAACAGTCTGGCCTCTGTATATGTTGTAGGCTATAACAGCAAGCATCATATTCTGAGCTGCTAACTCTGTGATGGTTGTGTGCTATACTGTTCCTTCTATAATATTTCCTTTTTCATTCAATTTTCTGAGTTTTTTTTATTTAAATTAAATCTAAATTGTTGTGTCAAACTCTCAACCATAGACTGTGTATAGCTGGACAGAGCATTGTCTCTTAAAAGTGAAGCCACCACAGGTCGGGCGCCCCCTGCTGTTCGGCTGCAGAAAGCTGTGTAACTCCACCCATCCCCATAGGTTTCAATGGCAAAACAGAACAACTTTCAATCAAGTTTTTTTCTAATATACTGTAATTCTACCTCCATTATTTAAATGCAGCAGCTAGTGTAACCTCTGCTTATATTGTTAAATTTTTATATCCCCACAGAATTCGTTTTTAAAACGTTATTCAGCTCTATTCAAAAAAGGTGTGGTTATGGTAAAAGGGCTGATTATGGGCGGGACCAATAACAGACCGTCAGCTCCGCTCCGCCCCGCTCTGCAGCCTGTGACCTCGAGGCAGCCCTCAGGGGCGGGGTTATTTAAATGAGTAGGCGGTCTCTCCACAGTCTTTCTCCCTCCTCTGGTCTCTACTGCGCAGACTCTGGTCTCTGAATCGCCAAAATGGAGGAAGATTTTGGCTTCATTTTCATTGAATGAATGGGAACGGCGACACGGCGTCCATCTTTATATACAGTCTATGCTCTCAACTAACATCCAATTGCACTATGAGCAGGAGGTCGCAGGTTCGAACCCCCGCACATGCAGCTTTGCCATCAAGCTGCCGGCGCTCAGAGGGAGCACAATTGGCCCTGCTCCCTCTGTTTTAGTAGATGGCGCTCTCTCCCCTCATCACTCCTAGGGTGATGTCCGCAGGACAGGGCGTCTGTGAGCTGATGTACTGGAGCCGAGCCACTGCACTGTCCTCCAAGCACCCTGGCTGCTCGGCAATGCTGCATCAGCAGCAGCTTGAAAAGAAGAAGCATGTGTTAGTCTTCACTCTCCTGGTGTGTTGGAGCATTACTGGTGATAGGAGGAGTCCTAATGAGTGGGTTGGGCAATTGGCAATTGGCTGGTTGTAGCATCCTAACAGCTTTGTTGATTTTTCATTTGAGAGGTGCATTTCCTGGTTGGTTAGCTTTAGCTTTTACCATTTTTGGCCTCACTTTCGTATTTTCATGAATTAGCAAATATATTTAGCCTTAAGAGTTTTTACTAGTGGTTAGAATTTTTTCGTAATGTTGAGGGTATAAATACGAGTAGGTTTGGAGTTTAAAAATGGCTCATATTGTCCTTTTGGATGTTCTTTTGAAGGAGGATCAGCAGCATTCAACCAGCTTAACTAGTACTGAGCAGCGGCATGGATCCGCTCTGCATCACATACAGGACAGTCCTCCTCACACTTCAGTGGAGCTAAGTGATAGCCTGTGGTTATACTGGTGACCCTGCCTAATGTATACCATTAAAATATAGCCCTCTCCTCTAATTCACTCTACACACACACACACACACACACACACCACCACTATAGCAGAGGGCCCAGGGGCATCACACACAGCAATGATCAACATAAGGCACTTAGAATGTGTGTATTACACAGTTTTTCTACACACACACACATACACACACTCACATGGTTATATTTAATTTGCATGGGAGATTAGTGGTCTATAGGTGGGCGCAGTGCCTGGGGGCTGTTCTCTTTATTAATAGAATCTGCTTCTTTAAAATCCATTAGGACAATTCAGCAAAACCACACATAACCTCCTTTCTAATCCAGCATGAATATGTTTAACTGCTAGCCCACTGGATCCCAGGAGAGAGCACCCCCCCCCCCCCTTCACACATACACACACACTTATGCTTGTACACTTACATATGTATGCAAAATATTCACAAAGCATATCAATATATCACTGTAAATTTATACTAAAGTCATCCAGACTATGAAGGAACACATAATGAATCATGTAGTAACTTAAAAAGTGTTAAATAACCCAACAGAGGTAACTCTTGGTCTTCCTTTCCTGGTGTGGTCCAGTTTCATAATTTCAACATTTTTGATGGTCTTTGCAACTCATCTTAAGGAAATGTTTTCTTAAATCATTTTTTCTTTACTTAGTTGAGTAGTTCTAGTATCTATAATTAAGCAATAATACACGAGAGGGAGAGAGGCTTACAGCCTCATGCCTACGACCGCAGCACAGCAGTGCCAATATTACACGTTATAGCACAAACCTCAAGTGTATTATTGTGATTATACCACAGTTCCTTTACCGCTGTTTATTAAAAGTTTAAAGTAGACAAATATGATCCGTTTGGTTATAAACACTCTGCGAGTTAAAATGGTTCCATTGCTGCTCTGTTTGTAGCTGCATTGTTGCTAGGTTAGCCTGGTGGCCTCTACTGTTGGACATTTCAGTCAACATTGTGGAAATCTAAGCTTACTGTAAATAAATATAAGAGCTTTACTCACCCAAATGAACAGTTTTCAGGAGATAAATATGTGTAGAAAATGTTTTTTTAAGAATTAAAGTTTTGTTTACATCGTGCGCTCCCCAGCGGCAAGACCGGCAGAATTACAAGGGTCCCCTAATTTACATTCAGCTTAAAATACCCTATATTAACTGGAAAATATATACACTTAATTTTTATTTTAATAATAACAACCTAATAATGTGTCTAATAATGTGTATTTTTGGTGTTTTTGCACTGTGCCTATGGGATCCAGCGACTCCCAGTGGTGTATAATAACATCACATTTGGTTTGTATTTGGTTTGTAAGCGCTGCATCGTTGCTAGGTTACCTGTATGTGTCGGCGTATTACATGGAAAGCTTCGGTTACAGTGCATTACCAGCTTATAATGTCACTCATAAAACTCCTCTCAGCCAATCAGGGTCGGAAATAACTGTGGTATAATATAGATTAAAACATTACTCAAATAGAGCTGTTCACTGTATAACAACTCTACTTCTTTACAACTTTACAACTGATGCTCTCAAACACATTAAGAGGCAAGAAATTCACATAATTAATTCTTGATTAGTTCAGCACAGCTGTTAACTGAAAGCCATTCCAGGTGACTCTACCCCATAAAGCTGAGTTGACATCTAAGCAAGAGGTGCTACTGTGAAGAATCTAAAATATAAACATATTCTGGTTTGTTTAACACTTTTTTAAGTTGATCCGAATTCTTCTACTCTGTAAACCCAGAAGTCGTTTAAACTTATATGATTTAAGTCTGTTTTACATAAAATTGGATATTTCTAAATAATACTCAACTATTTTGTGTTAGTTGAACATTTGTGGGCACGGATACATTCAAACTGAGATCTTTGAGTTGAACCAACTTAACTGTGTAGTAACTGAGTTTAGTGTGTTGCCATTAACAGCTTCTTTTTCATTGGCTTCTCTCACAATCTATTTGTATACTGGGTGTGTCCAACAGTTTCTGACTAATCAGACACTCACCATCAGTGTGTAGTGATTCCTCTTGGGCTACCTTATAAATAAATCAACTTCCCCTTTAGTTGTAATAACTTGATGTTTTATATATTATGCTAACTCAATTTTTTTACTCAATTTTTTGGAGTAAATTCAACTTATCTAGGATTACAGTGTATAAGTATTAAAAACAGACAGTTACATAAAGATCATTCTGTGGTATAATAATGAGCTAATGTATATCCTCCTGAGACCCTGACTTTAGGATCTAACAAGCTAAAAAAACAATGTCTTCAATTAGAAATTGTTGTTTCTTTTAAAATTTAAGAACTATCTTTGACCCAATAAGTCCAAAAACAAACTTTTATCTATCGACAGAGAACAGAGTAAAAAACATAAATAGATTAATTTCAAACATAGAATTGCATGAGAGTTTTGTATCTGGCCCATGTTTCTGTCTGAACTGGCTGTAGAAACCTTTGACTGGGATTCCTACCCTCTTGATTTCAATCATTTGAGTGTTGAATGTTGTCATGTGGCCACTAAATGATACAGCAGTTGCATAATGTTGCAGAGAAGCAGAAATGTGATGTCCTCATATGAGGACGCAGGGTCTTAAGAGGATATAATCGGTGGTTCAGTTTCAACAAATAACTACTTAAAAAGGCTTTTTTGGAAACAGGTGTAAAATTGGCATTCTTGAAGTTACGTTGTTGATGCTGATGCTCTCAAACACAGTAAGAGGGCAAGAAATTGAAGCATTTAACTCTTTTTAAGTTCAGCTATTCTAGGTGACTCTACTTCATAAAGCTGACTGAGAAAAATCCAGCCAAGCTGTGTGAAACTGTCATCAAAGCAAGATGTGCAATTTGGAAGAATCTAAAATATAAAACATATTCTGGTTTTTAAACATTTGTTTTAAGTCGCTAAGATTATTCGTTATTGGGAAAGCCACCCCAGATCCACACAGACCCTTCCATATCCACAGCTCTCAGCACACACACACTACTCTGTACATATTTGATGGTGATTTATAAACACCTGCTCTGGAGGTATCTGTGTGGTCAGCAGCCCACCGAGTCTGACTCTGTACGTCTGACTCTGTAAGCCACCCTGACTCACTCACTGGCCGGACGGGCTTTAATTTGTAAAAACACCTTCCACAGAAACTTCACAGCGGGAGGTAATTAGCGAGATTTCTTTAGCGAACTGCTAAACGCACTAACCTCTCTCTCTCTCTCTCTCTCTCTGTCTGTGCACTCGTTCTCTCCCGCTAAGAGGGCCTCCTGCCTTTCAAAACACACAAAAGACCAAAAAAGGGAAAAATTAAAGCCTCCTCAGAGGATTTAGCCACTTATATAACTCTCCAATTAGCAGAAAGCTTCTGAGAGGCCTCCGAAAACCAGCCGTGTTTACATGACTCAAATATCTGGCACAGAGCAAAGGATAACGCCAGTGTGCCCACATGACTGCCACACACACACACACATATACACACACACACACATATATATATACACACACAAAGAGAGAGAGAGAGAGAGAGAGAGAGAGAGAAAGAGAGTTTGGCCGCTTTCTAGCCCAGTGAGTGGCCATTACAGACGGCTCAATAAAGCTGCAGGCTCCTGGAACACCAGCTCTAACAATAGCACACTGTAAACCCACAAATAAATGTAGTTTATTTTTTGTGCAAATATTTCCAACCATTACTCAGCTATTGTAATTTGTTGAGTTAAATCAACTGATGAAATTATATAAAAGGTAAATTTGTAGCTCATATATTAAGATGAACTCACTGGCCTTTGTATATGTTGTAGGCTATAAGAGCAAGCATCATTTTCTGAGCTGCTAACTCTGTCAGGTATGACCCAGGCAGGGAGACGAGGAGACGGACGCAAGTGCAGGTAGGGCGATATAAATAATTTAATAAATAAATAACAAATAAACAAGGAACAAGTAAACACGTAACAAAGATAAACCAAAAACCAATAATCAAAATAAACAGTAAAACAAAATAACATAAACCTAAACAAACAAGAAGTACTAATGATAAACAAACGGAATATATACACAAGGAAATAAACAAGAAGCTAAACTAGACAAGGAGAACTAAACTAAGCAGGGCAAGGGAGAAAACAATGGAAATAAACAGGAAACTAGAAATATACACAAGAGATAAACAGAGGTAAACACGGAGCTATCAGACACGGAGAAACACGGAGAGACAAAACAACAGAGGTTAGTGCAAAGACCGACGGAGACAAAGTGACAGAGGAGGGCTAATATACTAACATAAAACACACTAGAATTGGAAACACCTGGGGAAGGGGCGGAGCTACAAATGAGAAACACGTGGGGGAAATCTACTGACAAGAGACACAAAAGAGCACAGGTCACGTGGGAATAACACAGAGACATGAGACAAGACCAGGATGTGACAAACTCTGTGTGTTGGCTGTTGGTTGAATTGTCTTTTTCCATCTAATTGTTCTAATCTATAAGTCTTTCCAAAATATATGTTATTTAAATGAAATCAAAAATGTGTGTGAAGCAAGTGATACAACAAATAACATCAATCAAATTAAATTACACTTTAGGCATAATAACTAAAAGTCTAATTAAACATCAGTTAAACTAATTTAGGGTAACAAACTACCCAATTAAAGGTATTATTTCAATATCCAGGCTTAAGGTGCAAAGAGAAGGAGAGAGAGAAAGATGTAAGTGTAGCTTTTTAAACAATACACTTCAGTTCACAAGATAATTGAGTATACCCTTGTTTAAACATATTTGAGTATACATATAATGCAATGTATTCTCTATTACTATAATAAGTCTTCTCTATTAAGTATAATTTAATTAGTATTTCTCTAAAATACATTTTACATATGGACATACAGAAGAAGTATACTTTATATTTTCGCTGTCCAATCAAAAAACAAGTATGTCTTGGACCAATAGAAACCAAAATTCTCCAAAGGTTGTTTTTCTCTCCTGTTGCTGTTCATACTTTTCTCATGCATTTGACAAAAAACTTAAGATCCTCTGCCTATTTGTATATTTTCATAAAATACAATATCAGTATCATTTACAACTGATGCAACTCTTGCTCCTTCTTTCCTGAGGTGGTCCTGATGAGAGCCAGTTTCATCATCACAATATTATTGATGGTCTTTCCAGCTGCACTTGAGGATACCTTTATGGTTCTTTATTTTTTTATTTTTGAATTTTCTCAATTTTTTTTCTCAAATAGGTTTATTCACTGTATACCAACTCGACTTCTTCACAACTTTACAACTGATGCTCTCAAACACAATAAGAGACAAAAATTCAAGTAATTAACTCTCTAAGTTCAGCACAGCTGTTAACTGAAAGCCTGAATTTCAGCTAACTGAAAAAAATCCAGCCAAGATGTGCAAATCTGTCATCTAAAAAAGACGTGCTACTTTAAAAACATAAAATAAATCCTCGTTTGCTTAACACTTTTTTAAGTTTACTACATTATTCCTTCAGACTTCAATATTAGGTTTGCCTGAAATCTGAAGTCTTGTAAAAGCTCTTTAAAACAATTCTATTGTTTATCAACTCAAATATATGCTTTTATTCATGCTTTCCTTTTATTGTTCTGTGATCAGGAACCGCGTCAGGCGCAGCACCTGATCCTGCTGCTGTAGTGGGAATTCCTGAGCTGTAACTGAAGACATTCACCTGCTACAGAGCCGCCCTGTATACACACTCCTCACCACACACACCGGACCCTTATCCCCAGACCCTTTGTGCATATATGTGTGTGTGTGTTTGTTTTCATACCTGATAGGGACAGACGGGTTCTGGGTTTGTACACAATGTTTCTTACATTTACTTTAGCTTTTATTTTATTGCAGACAATTTAAACCCAATATGCACATATATTTACATTTTATCTGCTCAACGTCTTTTCATTTACTAATAAACATCCTTTCCTGCATTTCAGGCCTGCAACACATTCCACAAAAGTTGGAAAAGGGTAAATATAGAGCATGTAATGACCAAAAATAACCAAACAAACCATTTCAAACTGTTCATGTCTGCAGGTATTCAGTATAATCATGATTTAGTAGATGAGCCTGAGGATAATGATTTCCAGTTTTTAACAAACAAGAGAAATATTGGAAGGAATTTGCACATTTCTTCCTCTTCAGTGCATAATATCATTAAACCAAGGGTACAAGTCCAAGCTGAACACCCAAGATCTCCATCCTTAAAGAACCGTCACTGATCAAAAGCTGATAGAACCACATGAACAAGAGATTACACACCTTTATCACCAGTAAGCTCTACAATACAGAGTTACTATATTCACCAACACCACTTACAACTTTACTGTACACAACACAAGCCTTATGTTCACCATGTCCAGAAGTGGCATTGACTTCTCAGGGCTCAGAGGTGTCTGGGATGATCCATTATCTATAAAATAAAAAGTGCATTCTGTTGTGACCAATCAGTATTCCAAATCCAGATTTTTAGGAGGAATGAGCATCATGAGAACACGTTCAAAAGATAGGGTGGATGATGGTATAGAGGTATGTCAGTACACGTCTATGGTGTAGCAGTAATGCAGAAAAGTACAGTACACTGAAATCCCAAAGCAACCTATGCTGCCATCTGCCATTTTTTAACAAGACCACGTAAAAACACATGCTGTACAGATTACAAATACATGGCTGTGGAAAAAGAGGCTATATGTATGGGACTAGGCTGTCCTTACTTGTCTGGAGCATTTTAAGAGGAGAAATGAGACTGATACACATCTCAAGATAAGCTGGCAGAATGGGACAAAATAACACCTGAAACACTTAGTGCCCTATTGAACACCCTGCGGAAGGTGCATCACAATGCTCTTTGCTTACTTACACCCTGTCAACAGCCACTGATGTGTGTGGTGGTGTGGAAGTGAGGTGTGTTCAGGTATGTTGTTATTTTGGTGGTGAAAAACACAGGTGCACCACTGCCTGAAATAATTTCATTTCTATGAGTGTACCCAGTGTGCATACACCCCCTCTCATTAAACATACACACACTGCAGAGCGAAAACCCAACTTTTACCTCAATCATAAACAGAATTAACAATAAAATATCATTGCTGTTCTAAATGACCTGCTGGCATACCGTCACAGTGTGAACGTGCAGGTCAGTATCCGCTGCTGAGATGCACAAAGCATCGCACTGTTAAGATAGGAAAGTGCCAATAGCCCTATCTGGACGGAATTAGTTTCTCAGAGAGTCCTAGGATAATTTTCTCTTTGACGGGGATCCTCTGTGATTTTATTCCCGTTTGTTACCTTGCGTTTAATAAAACAGCTATTTGTCCACTGCTACGCATCGTAATTACACTTTGGGCGCGTGTTTCCACGGAGATCCACGTAAGCACAACAGTGAGTGGAAATGGAGGAGCTACTGAATGCGATGTCATGTGACAGAGAAAGACAAAAAAACTCACTGGTCCTCCTGTTTTTTCAATTGCAGTCCGGATGCAAGAGTTTTATTACTGAATAGAAGTGTGAATTTTGTTTACAGATGCCCCCCTGATAAACTAATCCCAGAATTAGTTATACTTTTTGCATGTTTCGAGCCACGCAAGGTGCATTTTTGCGGCCTCATAATACCAAAGACACACTGATATGCCTTAAATCCAACTGTGTGATGCACAATTGACCGATGGGCTATAGATTACTAAAATAGGGCCACTGTTGTGGTAACTTCAGTCTCAAAAATCGTTTATTTGTTGGGAGAATGAATGGAAACATTACAAAGTAAATAATACATTTTCTTGAAATATATGTGTTAGACTTAAAATATAGGAATGAATGCACAATTATAAAAATGAAATAAAGTTGACCAGAATTGGGTTCATACTATATACACTAACATAAAAGTCACAGAAAATGTATGAATGATTATTATTATTATTATTATTATTGGTAGTAGTAGTAGTAGTAGTAGTAGTAGTAGTATTAGTATAATTTAAGTAATTATTTTATGCATTTTACATACTGTTACAATGTTTTCTGGTTGGGGATTTGGAGTATTGTAATGTTGTATTGTTGTAATAATCTATTCATTTGGTTATTTGAGTTGTGGCTTTATTGAAGAGCCCTGTTTGAACCATTGTGTTTTGGTCCACATCCGGACACTGTATAGGAACAAACCTGTGTGTGTGTGTGCGTGTGTGCGTGTGTGTGTGTGTGTGTGTGTGCGTGTGCGTGTGCGTGTGCGTGTGTGTGTGTGTGTGTGTGTCACCTTGCTGTTCCTCTGTACCTGCTCACGGGTGGTCTCTAAAGCCGGGATATCACACTGGATTCTCTGTGTAGAAGCTACAGAAATCCACTCAGTGGAAAAGATACACCCCCCCTCCCTCAACCCCCCACCCCACCACCCCACCACCACCAACTCCACAGCTTCAGCACAAGCTGCCTGACAGGGGCTCTTTCATTACCTCTTAAACCTCCAGAGACACACACACACACACACACACACATACACACACACACACACATACACACTGGCAGGACCATATTACAGCAAGTCAACAAAGAAAGAAAGCAAAATACAAGCAAGAGAGAGAGAGAGAGAGAGAGAGAGAGAGAGAGAGAGATAGAGAGACTCTGTAGAGTTTCAGGGGGTTTTATAACTTGTATTTGTTATCAAAAATCTCTTAATTACTATAATAGTTATGAGTCACCTACAGAATTACGCTTAATCTATTTTTACATCATTTATTTGCATAACTGAAAAATGAGACCCCATTCAAAATGATCCATTTCTCAGATTTTGATATTTATAGGTATATGATTGAGTAAAACATATTGTCTAAATTTATTTAGAGCATTTATTTGCAGAAATTGAGTAAAGGACAAAATGAAGAAACAAAAAAAGAAACAAAAAACAAAAACAAGTTCATTTTCATATAGAAACAACAATACTAACATGTGAGTTCAAAAATCAATAATCAGTTTAAAAAATGGTGTCTTGAAATGCTCTCCTCCACCAGTCTTTCACACTGCTTTTATTATTCCACTCCTGGCACACAAACTTAGACAGTTCATCTTTGTTTTCTCTTCTCTTGATTAAATCCCATAGGTTTCAGAAAGTCATTAAACAAAACTGAATAACTCTAATAGTTTATTAATGAAGTGGTGTATTTTTTCTGGAGCTGTATATGTGTTGTGTATATACACAATGTATCCAATCCATTGTGGTATTAACCTTTATGTTTGTTGTTAGTGCAAAAAAAAAACTGTAAAACTTTATTGAATAACATGTTTGCATTATCTTTTTACATAAATGCAGTGTATTTTATATAACTTTAGTTTTTAGTTCTAGTGCATCAAAATCCATCATTATTTCATATAACACTTGCTATTGTGGTTTTAATAAATGTTAAACTCATGTTTATGAATCATGTTTAATATCTTTGCTTGCATCGCATTACATTTCATTTAAATGTAAGGGTGTATTCAGTATGAAAAAAAAAATCACATTATGATAATTCTGTAATACACATCAATCCAAACCCTAATTTTAGTCCTAATTAACTAAGTAAAGTAACTAACCATTTCCAACAACATTTCCAAAATGTTATATATTATAACAAATAATATATATGTATAATAATACTGAATCAGATTTACAGGACAAATCCAACTCTAAATAATATAAGAGTTATATTATTGTTGACTGTTTTCCACTGAACTGAACCCAGCGGTACAGGATGCAGAGTGAAGGTTTATAGACACAGATTAAGTCTAGCTATAGTTCAAAAAGGAAAATCCCTCCTGACAATATAATTTAATAGAAGGTTGTGGTTAATCTGTGTCTGGAACAGACCTGAAAGGTTCTGCTGGAGATGATTCTGCTGAAGCTGAGGGCAGCATGCCCTCCACTGGGCTGAATCAGCACTGCACCCTCGGGAAACATCCGGAAACAGCTAAAGCATTGCAGAAAAAAGTGATTAAAGAACTTACTGTATTAGATTTAAAAATAATTAATGCTGATAAACACATTAAAACATATAATTGTTTTTTTCCATATCTCAGTTAAGTAAATGTATTGATTAGTAACATTAGTACATGGTGATGACAAGGTTTTCCAAAGTTACAAAACTGCATTTCATTTCATATTTAAGGTTGGAGAACATGTTACCAGCTCCTTAATGTAGACATATATTGCACCATGTCTTAGTGTCTCAGGGAGCTTTCATATCTATATTATACTGACTTTTCAGGTTTGGTCTGAGGAAAAGAAGCAGGTGTAAAAGATTCAGCAAAAAACAAAGAACTAAAAGAATTGGTCTCAGTCATGGTCTGGTTTATTAGGTTTATTAGCAAAAAGTGTAAAAACAGAAACAATTTTTAAACCAATTACAAGCAGTTGAGGAAGGCTATTATCACACACTAAACAACAGAAGAAGAAGAAGAAAAAGCAGTGTTTTGCTGAAATCTGACTTCCCTTGGTGTGGGTATCCCTATGGGAACAACAGATTATACTGATGATTTCTGTATCTACTGTAACTGTAGATTAAGCCTTATTTATGAACAGAAATTAAAGCAATCTATGGGGAAATTGGTTGACGAAGGGGATTTGGGACATAGGGGATGCTTAGGGTTGCCACCTGTCCCATAAAATATGGAATTGTCCTTTGTTTGGAAATTAAATGTTGCGCCCTGCATTGAACCAACACATGGTGTGATTTGTTTCATATTTTTATAAATGTCCAATACACACATTTGTCACAATCAAGTATTTGCAATATACAATGAGTCTCTGTGGAGGAATTTTGTTCCACACCTCTTTGAATAGTTTTAATTGTTTTGTGCAATTTTGAGGTGAACTTGCTGGTCTGCTTCGGATCATTGTCCTGCTGCAGAACCCAAATACGCCTGAGCTTAAAGTCTCACACTGATGGATGGACATTCTCCTTTAGGATTTTCTGATATGACAATTCATTACACTACCATCACCATGTTTAACTTTCAGTATAATGTTCTTTTTTTCTGAAATTGCTACGCTATGCAGGGCTAGGCTAAGCTATGTTATGTTGCTGTTGGTCATCGTGATGTTTTTTTTTATCATAGTAAGGAGAAAATAGATTGGTTAATTCTGAGGCAGAAAAACTATGTTGTAAATGGGTTGGTAAAATCACATCTGAGCATGTTTCATTTTCAACTAAACTTTTATATGAACTATTTATACAAATTAAATTTATATAAATTAAAACTTAGACCAAGATCAGTTTTAAACATTTTACTACTAGATCAAACTGACAAAATAGTCCATAAGAGTAAGGTTTGATGACTGTATCACTGTGATATTTCTCATTTTAAAATAGATTAAAATAGAATTATATAAATAAAACTAAACCTTACTCATTACTATTTTAAGTAATTGTGTATACAGCTCTGGAAAAAGGTAAGAGACCACTTAATAATTATGAGTTTCTTTCATTTTACCAAATTGAACTGAACTGCTTGAATTGTTGCACCAGGAGTAGAGGCATAAAGTTATCCAAAAGCAGTGTGTAAGACTGGTGGAGGAGAACATGATGCCAAAACGCATAAAAACTGTGATTAAAAACCAGGGTTATTCCACCAAATATTGATTATTTCTGAACTCTTAAAACTTTATGAATATGAACTTGTTTTCTTTGCATTATTTGAGGTCTGAAAGCTCTGCATCTTTTTTGTTATTTCAGTCATTTCTCATTTTCTGTAAATAAATGCTCTAAATGAGAATATTTTTATTTGTAATTTGGGAGAAATGTTGTCTGTAGTTTATAGAATAAAACAACAATGTTCATTTTACTCAAACATAAACCTATAAATAGCAAAATCAGAGAAACTGATTCAGAAACTGAAGATTCAGAAAATGAAATGTTATCATAACATTTATTTTCCATATCATTATAAAGTTATTGCTGTTGAATATTACATTGTTATTAATATGCTATTAATATTGTCTTAGTTAAAATGTTATCACTATTGTTTTAATTACCACGCTATTACTATTTTAAAGGCTTTTTATTTTATTGCCCTTTGTGTTATTACCAGGTTATTAAAATGTTGTTACTGCTGAGTTATTACATGGTTATTGTTACATTGTTATGAGTGAAAGAGGAAAGAGGACCTACAACAAAACAAAAAGTTTAAAATAACGTGCGCTAATTATTGATTCTGAAATAAGAAGAAGAGGAAGCCAATATATAACAATATTGTCAGAAGATATATTGTTGCTGACCAATAAAAAACAAGTATCTCCAAAACCTTCTAAACTTTCAATGGAAGTAAATCTAAAAAAAATATTTTAGGTCATTTTAAAGTATTTCTATTGGTCCGTTCATCAAGAAATGTTGGCACAGTGTAAGGGACAGTTTGTCTGTAACCATTATGTAGTAAACTAAATAAAAAGAGAATACTTTCAGAAGGTACACTTACTGAAAACATGACTATTTTAATGTTGTAATCTTTTCTCTTAAAGAATTCTGTTCTATTGTCAGAACTTCTCTACAGGGAGTAGATATGCTGATGATGAAGCTGTTATGTTTGGTGCATTTGCACATCTGTGTTGGTGTCTCAGCGGCTGCAGTGTAAAGTATCTGAATGCATGTGTAAGAATAAATGTCCACAAACATTGGTACATACAGTATAATATATAGTGTTTTTCTGCAGTGAAAAAGGAGACGTCAAATTAGTCTGCAGCAGATCTGCAGCGCTGACAGGACGTCACAGCACGCTCACGGCTCTCCTGAAGGAGCAGCCTTTATTCACACTGCAGAACTCATCACCAGCAACCAGCAAACAAATGACTAACACACGCTCCAGTAGCACTCACACACACACACACACACACACACATCACATCCTACAAGAGAGGACAGATGCTGTAGCATTTGTTGACAGAACTCATTTCTGTCTGCATGATTACTGAAGTATCACACTCATCACGCACCGCTGTGTGTGAACTAACGCAATAACCTACTGCCACACAGCAGAACAGGTCGCCGTCACTCGGCTGTGTCACGGCATATGTGAGTGTGTGTGTGTGTGTGTGTGTGTGCCTACATTAAAGACACGAATACATGTATACTAACTTCAGTGTATGTGCAGACACTGTGTGTGTATGTATGATATCAGAACAAGCTGCTGTCATTGTATTCAGTGTGTGGCTCTCTGTGTTTGTGTGTAAGAGGATCAGCAAAGAGCAGCAGAAAACACTGACAAAAAAAAAAAATATATATATATATATATATATACACACACACAGGGGTTGGACAATGAAACTGAAACACCTGGTTTTAAACCACAATAATTTTGAATTCTGCCGTGATTTGATCAGCCGTGGTTTTATGTTTTTTGGATACAATCCGGGTTAGCACCCGAACATCCCTTTCAGACAGTTTCCTCTTGAGTCCACAGTTAATCCTGTTGGATGTGGTTCGTTCTTCTTGGTGGTA